>NC_090731.1:44112948-44127948 GCF_036898095.1 Palaemon carinicauda | reverse complement strand
CTGATGCTGATGAATATTAATTTCGCTTCTCTGTGTGCAAGGGAAGGTTTAGCATAAGCATTTGGAGCCCTTTTCCTCAATATTTTACAAGCAATTCTTACCATAAATATCCTCGATGGGAATAAACACTGATCATTTTGGTACAGTGATTTAATTTATGAATTAGTTTTTTGAAAATTATCTTATAGTTTTACAAAAAATACTTTGAAAAATTATCATGAAAAATCCAACACATTTAGACTCTGTAGCTTGACCCTCATCCCGTGAGAATCAAAACATAAATAATGTTAATAAGGTTTAGATGAAAGAGCAGAAATTAGCATTTACAAAGAGCAGAAGTTTTTTTTTTTTTACCTTATACTGTTAATGGAAGTCACCCTAATTTGGTTTATATTGCGATTAATTTTCATGGGAAATGAAAAAAAAAAAAATATTGTTTCAAAGATGGACTTCCGCCAATGATACTTATCATCCTGAGTAATCCCATTAAAAAGATGATACTTGAAGGAATAAAATAAAGAAGATGTGATTGATTTCCTACATTCTGTTCTCCCTGTCCTCCAAGATATAATTGCCCAGGGGTCAACGTTCCCGAAAAGAAGAAACACTAATGCATAATACTCTTCCTCCAAAGTATTCAAAAGCATTGTTATTGTTACTATCATTACAAGTGTTATAATTATCCTCATTACTATTATCCGTATTTCTATTATGATAGCTATATTTTAGCATATCCACTTTAGTTCATCTTCATAACTTATAGAAAACAAGAATACTTACTCAGTGAAAGTGGTTAGTACCGATATTGTTTATGGTGTTAAAAGTAAAGATTAAAGAAAAAATAAAGAAATAAATAAGGCTGCCTTTTAATGAAGTACCATTTATCCTATTGTTTTTTGTTTTTGCTTTTTGTATAGAACTAGAGTAACCGAAAAATAACTTTGAAGTTTAGTGAATGTTACTTTAAGCAAGAATATTATAATCCCAGTCAATGCGAAGTTTTGCTATAAATACTACTGTGTTTATCCATCTACTACTTTAAACAGGAGCATAACGTAAGAGGATCAGATCCTATAGTAACGATTTTAGATAATCTCCTTTTAATAATATTATTTCAATGTGTGTTTTCTCCCATCTGTGAACGTGACTTATAGAATATATATATATATATATATATATATATATATATATATATATATATATATATATATATATATATATATATATATATATATATATATATATATATATATATATATATATATATACAGTGTATATATATATATATATATATATATATATATATATATATATATATATATATATATATATATATATATATATATATATATATATATATATATATATTCTATAAGTCACGTTCACAGATGGGAGAAAAGATGGTAGTTAAAAGAACCAGAAAATTAATTGAAACAGTAAAGAAAATTTGCAATTCCTGGTCTTATTGATATTTTTATCTCATAATTGGTCAATATACTTTGATGATATTAACGACCATTCCAATTCTATTTCTGATCGAGTGTCGTGGATTTAAATTATCATTCTTCAAGATGTGATGTTTATGTGTATAAAGCGTTGTTTTTCCCATTACAAGTTATTTACACCGCTAACTTTTAGTATGGAGTCGGCCACTCTCTGACTTAACTAGCATCTTGTTTTATTATTGAGGATTTTTTTCATGTAAATAACTTCCTCCTCTATACTAATAGGCTTCTGACACTCTTGACTCATCAGGAGTCATGATTATCATATGTTGTTACATTATTAACTGTTATTTCAATGAGAGTACATATGACAAAGGGATGGGTTATCACTTGTTATGGTAAATAAAACTTGGTGTACTTTCCAAAAGGTCGAAACATGTCCTCTGTTCTTTATCACAGAACATCTGTGATGTTGTATAAAGGATTTTATTTGTGTTTTGTAATAGGATACAGGCGCAAACATGAATGATGAAATCAAATGAGGAAATGTAAAATAAATACTCGGTTTTTCTGTAAAGTCTGTCATCCTGAACATATCAAGATTCGTTGAAAGAGTTCTGGAGATCAGCAAAAGTTTCATCCTCCTCAGTAGGCTGTACCGATTCCAAAATGATTTTGGCTATAGATAATGAGATTCCTTTATACGTTTCTTTTTTCTTCTTGCAGCACTTTTCAAGAAATTCCTTTTGAATTCCGTCGAAAGTACCGATGTAAGCCATGGTAGACTTTAAAATGTTTTTATAATATAACTTTAGAACTTAAAAATAAATTAAAAAAAAAAAAATTATTCCAGCACTAGCAACCAGACAGAAATTACTTCAAACTTCCCCGTCTTAGGGGGACAGTTCAACATCAACCACATGCATCCCTCCAGGTTCGCCTCCACCAACAGCTGGGACGTCAACACAACATCTTCAGAACAGATGCTCAAGCTCGTTACGAAGAAGATATTCTTCAACAAGATGTATAAGCAGGAAGAATATAATTTTCCCTCGGTGAGAGACCCAGTATTGTTTATATCTTATTGTAGGGAGGACATACGGGACTGTTTAAAACGGCATTAAAAGAAAAAATAAAAAAAAATCGCTGGGTTTTTGACATCGATGATGAGTAAGCTCAACTTCGAAAGGGCTGAACAAACAGAAAGTATACTTCTAGCGCTGTGGCTCACGGAAACGGCTATTAATGCATATGAAATTGGTAACCTCATAATAAATGAGAGAGTGTGGTAAATACTATGTTCCCGCATATAGTCAATGAATTAATTGGCAATGGGTGGACTGTGGAGGCATCGACCACTTCAAACATTTTTTTTTTTCTCTCGTCTGGTAGTAATTGGTGGAATGAGCGTGTACATTTTCCTCTCGAAAGATGTCCGTGGTGGACATTTGGTCTTTATTCCCTCTTGAATGTGGAATTCCTGTTCTATCCAGGCTTTGGCTGCCTACTTCATTGGTAAACAAAACCCAACACCCCACTGGAAAAATATTGCTCGCTTTGTGAACAGTATCCACCGTTGCATAAAATATGTTAACTTCCACAAGATTCCCATGCCTATTCAGTGGAAGGACATTTCATGGCTTGAGTTAATGAATCAACTCTCCATTTATATATATTAAAGGGAGAGAGGGGTGGATGGAAATTACCTCTTACAGTTAGGAAGGCATGGAATGAAAAAATTTCCAAGCATTGTCCCCCTCCTACAACTGGGCAGTGACCATATTTCCCCCAATAAATATTTGCACCACTTTGTCAAATGCTTTACTAGGTCAAGTCTTTCCAACCCGCTTTCTGCCAGAACTGTTTATTGCATTATGCAAGAACTAAAGACAAAAATAGCATGAAGCCACCTTTGATCCTGCAGTGCCAATGAATTTTCCCAGTAGTGGGAGTACAGTAAGATCTAGAACCGAACATATGACACCAACGTTTTCTCATATTTGTGTCTTTGACAAGTCTCAATACCTTATTGCTATATCATTATCAACAGTGAAGGAAAAATAGCAGCCTCCAGTTGTTATTGCGCAAACGATTGTGACTATAAGTTTCTGAGAGATATTAAGGATTGTTGGGAATCAATTAGATTGCAGTGGAAAATATTCCCTATTCATATGACGGCCGAGGATGAAAGAACTTTCCAACAGCAGGACGCATGCCAGTTTTTAAGACACCACTTAAACATGGGCGTGATCACCAGAGGCACAATCACCGTACCGAACCTAATAATAACTTTATTGGGGCTTACTGTAAGGGTTATAATTGAGCTTGTTGCAAATTTAAAACTTAACTCCCTGTTTTCTCCAAAAATTCTAGTTACGGCCTGGGTCTTATCCCTAAGGAACTTAGATAAAGTCAGTATCACAATCATGACGAAGCAAGGACTAAGAATTCAGACAATGACAGTCGAGAATCTAATTTTCCTCCCCTTTTTATCCTTTTTATGTTCTTCTTTGGATAGTTTAGAAGGCTTGCTTAATGGAGGAAATGTTGAGCACTAATAAAGATATGAAATTGAGGGCCAAAGTTATTCAAGTCAAATTACCTTTCTGCAATGATTATATAGATAGTATTACAAAATTCAAGGAAACGCAGTTGCTCACACATCCAAAATTTTACAGCGGTCTAAAGGCTTGCAATCTATTGGAAGGGGATATAACCGGGCTCAGCGTATTTGGACTATGCACAATTGTAAGTCACTAAAAGATTATCCTCTTCTTTACCTCATTGTAAACACAGCTCTATTGGGGAATATTCTGATTTGGTGGCGTGTTATACTCTATGATAAGTACGGCCTTGATTTTCCACACTGTTTCACTCCCATCCTACGCCTTTGACAGCTTTAATAAGATGAGCAACATTGAGCTAGATCATGTATATGATGATGAATTGTATAACCTAATCAGACACAATACCAGAGGGGTTTCACCTCTGGGGTGCGACAGTCATTCGCAGCCAACAACCATGAAATAAATCAGTCATTTAATCTAGGTCTCTATCAAACCTCTAACATTCTTTATTTAGACTTCAACTCCCTATATGCAACAGTTATGACAATAAACCTCCTCACTGGTGGAATTCATAGACTTTCCGATGAGGAAAAGGAACTATTTTTTAGGAAGGGGTATTGGAAATGCAATTGCAAACGGTGATAAAGGACAATGGCTCCATGTCTCTGTTAAAGACCTTTTACAAGAAGTTGCTAGACCCAATGATGAACTGCCCTTACGTTTATCCCACGAGGAAGTTGCTCTTAGAAATCTATCTACCACCTGTATATACATACTAGAACTAGGAGGATGCATGACTGTAAAGTGTAAAAAGCTTACGGCTACCAACCACTGAAAAAAAGGAATATATTATTTCTGTCCCCCTTTAACAGAAAAAGAAAACTTTAAAGCCTTTACCCCCATGAGTAACTGTGTCTTTGGGAAGACTTTACTCAACCCTTGAAATATGGAGAGAAAAAAAAAAAGTTGCCAAAAAAGCTGACACGTACTTAAAGGAAGCCTAGAATCTGAGGTTAGAATCAACCATCCATTTGCCTGAAGATCATGTTATCTGTACTTCCACCCTCCTACAGGTTGCCATCAATATACCTAGTTACCCAGCTTTGCTATTCTAGAAGCGGACGAGTTTTGATCTGTATTACCTTTTTTATAAGGTTCTCAATAATAATTATGGTGATGAAGTCAAGTTCATTTACACTGACACAGATAGATTAATTTTTGCTCTGGAAGTTACTGATCTTAATCTGGAGTTTGTTCAAGAACCTTAGGAATCAAGTATGGATTATTCCAGCTTCCATGCTGATCATAAGAGAAAAGGGAACCTGACGGCTTTGAAAATAGGAAACTAGAAGTACTTTTATAGCAGGGGTGAAAGCATTGAAACATAAAATGTATTCTTTGCTACTTAATCGGGTGAAAGGTATTCCATGTCACACCCATCCTCCTATAAGGCATTATTAGTATTCCCATATCCTGGAAGATCATCGAGTCAACTATCAATTAGAAATGTACATAAGAAGAGGATTACCATTCGGGTAAAAAGAAATGCCGCTCAGCATATGATTCAAAACGTTCAAATCATTAGTGTCCATTCAGATTTCATGCATACTGACATCCGGATATTGAAGAGGAGGATGGGGAAGTTGTAAGTGAATTTCCAGTCAACAGTCCCCTCCCAAAATTTACGGAACCAACTCATCCCTCTTCAGAATCCCTTCCACGTGGTCATGAACATTTGTGGAAAAAGAGAGAAGAGGTTAGAGATTATTTGCTCCCAATGATGGAAATGTCTCTATAATGGAGTGACACGGGAAACGGGAAGGAATTTGAATAATAATAATAATAATAATAATAATAATAATAATAATAATAATAATAATAATAATAATAATAATAATAATAATAATAATAATAATAATAATACTTGAATGTGTATAATTGCCCAGTTTGGTTTTCTTCTTTTATTGTATTGCTTAGAGGAAATAAATTAATGCAACTTCTCATTGTAGTTTCCATTTATTCCTTGCTACTTATATCATTATATTTATAGTGCACTCTCATTTAAAAACAGAATCAGTTAACATGTACAAGTGCTTCAAAGCAGAAGATTTGGACCATTTTAGAGATCGATCACGTATCATGATGTCTGGCTTTTTCGACTCGGGTACATTGTACCATATAGAAAAATTAAAAGTAAAATATGAAAGTAAGATTACACACATTGTTAAGTGTGACATGGATAAAAAATACTTCGAAACTGCATCCAGTAGTTGATTTAAAGCTATATTTCCAAATATCTTACACCCCATATGTGGGATAGATATGGAAGCTGGATCGTACTCTATCTTCTATATCCTTGATTATATATTTCTCAAAATTGTTGGGGATATCTTTACTATGGAATGTCATGATAAAAATATATCAGAATTATTTATTACACGTATGTTTTACTGTGGAAAATGCGCTAGGAGGGTAAGTATTATTGCCTCCAATATGATATTGCCGAGAACAAGGGATATATCATAAGATGAGTTATTAAGAAGGCAGGTATTTGGTTTTCCTTTACAAAAGAAAATTGCGAATGCTCATAAAAAGGTTATTATATCTAAACACTTTTTAAATTTTCTGATATATTTAGGTTTAAATACACTTTTAGCGAACTACAGTTGAGGACAAATATAGTATTAATACAAATGTTTGGTTTCATCATTGTTATATTATAGAACATCGTCCTTTTCTCTCTTTTCCCAAACAATGTAGTCTCCTACAGTTAAGTCAAAAGATTAGAATACATACATAAATTCTGGACTGAAATGACGAGTATTAGCCGGCAATAGGGTGGAGAAGTCTCAGGTATTGGTGACAGCATTTAAAAACTGACCAGTGTTGGCAGGCGATAACACGATAAATAACACGTGTTGGTAAAAGCTTAAAAATATTTGGAATAAGGGAGTTGTTTTTGGCTAATGGGAGACATCAAAAGGAAAATTTTGGAAAAGGTATATGAAAATAATTCTCATCCATAGAGTTTGGGGTATTAATTCCATTTACAGAGTGGCTAGAGCTTTAGACGGGAAAATTACTGTAAACAACGCAAAAGACTATTTGTCAACGAAAGATGCCCATACTCTGCACAGAGCCATAAGAAAAAAATTCCCTAGACATCTAATGATGTCTCCAGCTCCAAGAGTTATCATCAGCTGCAATATCGCCGATATGCGACGTTTATCTAAATTCAACAAGGGTGTAAACTATCTTCTGATTGGCATAGACATCTTCTCCTGATACCTCAAGGTTGTTCCCCTCAGAAACATGAAGGCTCAAATTCTGTCAAATGATCTAAAAGTAATCCTTTGTCTACTTATGATCAAGTACCTAAAAAATAAAAATAAAACTTTACAGCGTTTTGTCATATGAAATAAAAGCATTTATTGCAGAGCGTGTTATATATACTGCTAAGCAAATGATATATAAACATTTAACTCTGGGAAATAGTCTTGCATACGTTGACGTCCTCCTGATAAAAAAAAATTATATTAGGTCTCAACACAGAGTGTTCATAGGGAGGCTTTCTCCCCTTAAAGTTCATGGATAAACGGACTCTGAAATAATTAATGGCCAATTTCAACAAATGTATAAAGCAAGCATCTTTACATCAAAACAGAATAGTAAGGTACTAGATGTAAGTCAGACAGTGTGCATTGTAAGTGGGCTCCGTCAGCTAATAACTATACCTAAACCAGAAACTTTCCCTATTGACATTATCAGGAAGAAAGTTTAAAAAGGAAAGTCAAGTATCTCGTATCATGGAGAAGTTACGCCCCCCTCCACCGATTTAACACCAGTTGGTAAATAGTAAAGATATTGAAAGGCTAGTGGGAGAAAATTTGAAATGAAATCACACATACATAAACATAGATAATTTTTTCTCTTATATAACCTTCCCCAGAGAAAAAGAGCTGAATTATTTTTTTGCTAAAGAGAACACATATTAACTGTTTTTCAGAGATCTCTTTTTCAACTTTTTGAAGGAAAATCTAACTCGAGATAGTAAAGCAGTTAAAAAGGTAAAAAAACTATAGGACAGAAATAAGAACAGAAGCTCCGGAAAAAGACCCGGCCTAAAGAGAAAAGTAAAATGTTATTGCAGAGAAGGGTTGCCATTCTTTCAGTAATTCTACCTTTAGGAGCGAGTCAAATTGAAGGTTTGTTAGAGAGCTGAAAGAGTACTTTCTGGTACTGCAGAAGACGATGTAAGGGTCTAATTACCTTCTAGATGACATGGAAATTAGTGTAAAAAAAACTAAACAAAATGTAGAGGAAAATGTAGGTGGAGACAAGCAGCAGGGAGGATGAGCTAGTAGAGTTTCACTACATATTCAGTAAAAATCACAAAAACGCTCAGGTACAAGTCAGAAAGCGAACCAAAAAAGAAAAAACCAAAAAGAAAAAAATAAATTGCATAAAGAATTGGGTGAGAAAAGTGTGTGTGAATCTCTCCCCCGCCCTAAGTCATGGCCTTACATCAATGCTGTACAGAAATCCCTTGATTGTGATCAGGAAGTTCGTATGGTTGGCCTTGATTTTAGTGCTGCCTTTGACCTTGTTAATCATGGGGCCCTTGTTTTCTAACACAAACAGTTAGTAGTGGGGCGGTCGTTTCTGAGCATTATTATTGAATTTTTAATTAATAGATCTCAAAGTGTTGTTGTTGATGGTCACCATAGTGAGTATAGGAATGTGATATCTGCTGTTCCACAGGGTAATGTTCTTGGCCCATTATTGTTCATCTTATATACACTTGACATGCAATTTGGCCTAGAAAACAAGCTTGTTGCATATGCAAATGATGTTAGTCTCTTTGCATCAATTCCATCTTCTAAATGTAGGTCTGGAACACATTAGATTTGTGATCTCTTCAATTGCACTAAAGATTAGCTTATTGAGAAAGTCTTTTAAGATTTTCGGTGATCAATCTATTCTGAAGAGGTGTTTTAATTCTTCCATTTTACTTTTTTTTCGAGTCTGATCTTCAGCTGCTGATTTCCATCTTGATTTGTTGGACAGAATCTTGCGGTCTATTAGATTTCTTATTCCTGGTCTAAATATTAATCCCTGACACTGTCGTTCAATTAGTTCATTATGCATGTTGTATAAGATTTTTCACAATTATGACCATCCTTTACCTTCAGATCTCCATGGACTGTTCCATCCTGTTCGTAATACTAGGCTTACAGGCAATTCTAATAGTCAGGCCTTCTCCATCATGAGGCTCAATACTGGACAGTATTCTAGAAGTTTTATCCCAGCTGGGACCAAGTTGTGGAATGATCTTCCTAATCAGGTAGTTGAAACGGTAGAACTTCAAAAGTTTAAAGTTGCAGCAAACGTTTTTATGTTGAACAGTCTGACAATAGTCTTTTTATAGTTATATATGAATTATCTGTTTTAATGTTGTTAATGTTTTTAGAATATTTTTTTTTTCAATTATTCTTATATAGTTTATTTATTTCCCTCTTTCCTTTTCTCACTAGGCTATTATTCCCTGTTGGAGCCCTTGGGCTTATAGCATCTTGTTTTTCCGACTATGGTTGTATCTTGGCTATTAATAATAATAATAATAATAATAATAATAATAATAATAATAATAATAATAATAATATTAAGAATGATAATAGTAATAATCCCCCTCTGGAGAATCTTATTAATGTAAAATTAACCCCTTCTTACACAAGATACGCCCTTGTTTTCCTCAATATCTTTGAAGGCTAGAACGACATCTAGTGCGATAATAGGGGATACTTGAGAAACCCCATCGTCCGTTTAAATGTAATAGATGTGTTTAAGAAATTGTTATAGTAAGCGAGTGATCTTGAGGATAAGGAAGTGCATTTTTATAAAACCATGCTGTAATAGAGATCGCGAAAACTCCGATGCAGATGTATGGAATAAAATCGGGAAAGGGGGAAGAATCTGCGAAGAAAGTAAAAGAATAGAAGTGAAAGGCAAGCTGCGATGGGTTCCTTATTAGGAATTACTGTCTACTTCTTGCAATTCGGTAAACTTAATGTTAATGGCTGGGTAATACATGTGCTAGCATGTTGCTTTCCGAGAGGCATCTCAAAGGGAAGGGGTTTTCACGATTTAGGTTGTGTGTTTAGAAGAACTTGATCATCTGTTTGGTAGTAGTGGGTAATTCAGTTAACTCGTATCCAATGAACTTGTGGTATAGATGTATAAAACATACCATTGCAGTGACATTGTGAACAGCTGAATAAGGCTCTTTATTTCGAGTTGATGCATTTGCGAAGATCGTCATACCATTGGAAGTATCATCTTGAAAAACCACCGAATTTCCCCATTGCGTTTGTACTATGCGTTGCCACGTTGATAACCCAGTTTAATCACGGTTATCCCTATGATAATAATAGAAATGGAAAACTTTGAATGTATGTGGCTACTTCATGAACTTCCAAAATGATACTACTGAGGCCCTTGCTTTTAACTTTAACAAGTGTCCATACTAATTGGAACAGTCTGCACTTGTATAGGGGAATGAAAACGTTAATATCTACACAATCCCATTGGAATTGGGAGGTCTGGTGGTGATGAGGCAGTATTGATGTAATATTTTTTTTTCCGGAGTTAGTGAATTTAGCGCGGAGGATAGTTAGAAATGGTAAACAACTCTTCTTATCCGCATCAAAAAAAAAAAAAAAAAAAAAAAAAAAATGTATGATGCCCTTGAAATTGGAAAGCTGGGAAAGGTTTTCATTTGGTACATAAGAGGATTTGCTTATAGGTTGTGGAATTTGAATGCACTTATTTTCTCATTTGTTAAAAAAAACTCTATTACTCGACCAAAAAATATTTTGGGTATAAGATTCTCCATTTGTACTTTGATCTTCGAGTTAAATGATATCCTCATTTTATGAATGGGAATAGAAATGTTATGACGATGGTATTTGAATATACTTATTTTCTTATTAGTTTAAGAGAACATCTCAATTATTCAACAACATTTTTTTTTCTATTTGTTTAACTAAAAAGAAAAAAAAATACTGTACAAGATTCGCCATTTGTACTTTTATAATTGAGCTAGACGACATCCTTATTCTATGAATAAGAATAATTAGGAAATGATGGTGGTATTTGAGTTTACTTATTGGCTAGAAAAAAAAGAAAACTATCATTATTCAACCAATATTTTTTTTCTTTTTTTTCAAACAAAAAGAAAAAAGAAAAATATATACGGTATAAGATCCGCTATTCGTACTTTCCTCATCAAGTTAAATGACATCTCCATTCTTCCAATGAGAATAATAATTTAATTAATGTTTCATTAATAGAAAGTCTTATACTATTTTCATTTAGAATAGATAACACATCTTAAATAAGTAATTTATGTGTTGGTCGCAATGGTTGGCGAAAGTCATTTTGTAACACTGACATCTCTTGGAAACAGTGATATATTCCCTGAAAAAAATATGGAGGTAATTTCACAAACAAGCTTCAGGATAGTATGAAATTTGATCATTATTTGGGGGATAAAGTAGCCCTCATCAATATTCATTACCCGAATAGAATTCATGGGCTAGCCAATGGTATGTTGATTCCAGAATAGAAACAACTATTACAAAAGTACGAATATCCTCAGGCTGGGAGCCTACTGTAACTTTAAGTATCGAGGAAACATACAAACCTAAAATAAATAGTCTATCCACATTTGCTGGCTGTATGGTGTTCAGCATTAAAAATGAAATAACTTATGGTTTGTAGAACAACTTCCCACTCGAATTTTATTAAGAAAACGTACATGCGGCAGGTATATTAGAATATGTTTATCAAAAAGAAAACGCGCTATTAAAGTTTACAAGGAGACAGGAAACGAAAGAGGCAAATTATCGTAAACCCATTATTTTAAATATTTGAACAAAAGGGAAAAGGAGTGGGTTGCTAAAGGCAATAGAGAAGGACTCCATCTTATTTATCCACTTATGCTCCATGGGGCCTCAGTATATGGATATTTGATGGATAATATTGACGTTCGTATCAAGTTTGAATTGGCCCCAATGCGTGGTTCATCAAATCCACTGCTGCCGCTGATGAATTTAAATTCAATCTACAGGAGACCAGGCTCAGCATTGATAAAATCATCCAAAGCCCATTGGCTTTGTCCGAACTCAATCAGGCCTTTTCAAATCCCACTAATCAGACACAGGCAATGTTTGGATTAACCTTTCAATAAGGTTATGCCTGAAAAATTATGCCTAGCCATTGTTAGTATGGAGAGCTTTAATGGTGTTCTGAATAGAAACCCCATTTATTTCGGCCATAATAATCTTAATCCCATAAGGGTCACACTGAATGGTTCCAATATGAATGACATGAATACTTAATTCCCCGAAAATTACTCCCATCTTTACTACGTGACGTTAAAATATTTAGATATAACTAATGATCACCTAATTCACTTCCATTGCTATGGCCGTGGCCGGACTGTCATCGTGTTTAATTTTAAAACTAAAATTACATCGATGGATCCACTCGATGTAGACAAAAATAGGGATTTGAAAATCGATCTAACCTATGATAGAAAAGACAATGAAAATAGAATTATTTTATTTTTTGGAGAAACACAACAAGTGATAACCACTGATCAATACTGAAATATGTATTGTGATATCAGGGCAAAATCAATAAAAGTTTTTACTAGATTTTAAGAGTGTAAAATTCCTATGTTTCTTATGAAAGTAAATGCTTGTTGGTGTATGATTTTTCATACTAAATGGTTAGGCGATGATATGACAAGACTCATGGAATTTTATTTTGGATGTATGCTTTCTTTGCATAAAAGAAGACTACTCTGTAATAGTTTTTTCTTTTATTTATCAATGTGTTTTAGGTGCTGCGTTATATTCTATCACTGAGAGAGAGAGAGAGAGAGAGAGAGAGAGAGAGAGAGAGAGAAGGGGGCGTGTGTTTCAATCTTTTTGGTGCAGCGTTACAGTCTATGAGAGAGAGAGAGAGAGAGAGAGAGAGAGAGAGAGAGAGAAGGGGGCGTGTGTTTCAATCTTTTTGGTGCAGCGTTACAGTCTATGAGAGAGAGAGAGAGAGAGAGAGAGAGAGAGAGAGAGAGAGAAAGAGAAGCGTAGGTTCTAATCAACTATTTGGGTGCTTAGCCATGGCCAAGTTCTTTTAGATGTTTTAAATGTAAAAGGGGAAGCGACAGTGCCTTGTATAGGCCTGAATACAAAAGATATGTAGATGTCTGGTAACATTTTATCTAGGTGTAAACCTTAGCACCCTGCATGTGTGTGTGTGAGAGAGAGAGAGAGAGAGAGAGAGAGAGAGAGAGAGAGAGAGAGATTGTTATTGCAACACAGCAATGTCTTATCAGATTTTTGTTCGAGAAACAACAACAACAAAACCTTTAACATGATATTTGTAAGCATCTCAATTCCTCCTCAGTGACAAACAGATTTCGTTCCCAGTGCCCCAGTCCCATGGTATGTACCCTCATAAGACATTTTTTTTATGCAAAACAGCAGTAGAAAGATGGGAATGTAAAACCAACATTATTAGTAAAAAGATTCATAATATGAAGATAATTATTGTTCATGAAAGAGTGTATGTTGACGAGAGAGAGAGAGAGAGAGAGAGAGAGAGAGAGAGAGAGAGAGAGAGTAGGGTGTGGGGTGGGGTGTGGTGCTTGCAGTGGTTAGCACCGTTTTATACTTCTTCCCTTCCTCCTTAGAATGCATAGTCTAACGTTTTCAAAAAAATCATGGATAGTGATCAAGATATGAGCTGAAGATGATACTCTTACTAATGTTTATATTTTTCTTTCGTGTATTATGTGAAATCCTGCTCAACTATTAGTGTTCAGATACAACCAGAGACCTCTCCCTAATCAATAAATTTATAACGAAATAGTGTAACTTATGCAACTCTGGCTAACTATAGCTACACCCCACGTAGTTATGATTTGAATAGATTCGAAGGAAAGCCCCAAAAACACCCGAATTCTTCCCAAATATTTTAAATTTATAGGTAGATACCAGACCGTTCAGGATTATTCAGAAAGAACAACCTTTTTTTTAGGAGTAATTGTTTTTCTATTGATCATAACACTCAGATAAATCAACGAGTACTATCCTTTCCCTGACTTCTCTGTCTGATTCATAAGTTTGATCCAAGTTGAGCTAGTAGATCATCATTATAGATTATCCCGCCAAACAGAAACCTATTTTTTCATTGCCATTAACTAAATCAGCGTTGCCCAAATCATAAAATAGTTGTTATGATCCGAAAATATGATTTATGGCCTGGGTATTTTCTTTGCATTTGCAGAACTGGTCAGTTTTAAGGACCCATTTAAGCAGATTGTCACCAGTTCTGGGTACTCCCGCTCTAGTTCAGATGATGACACACCAAACACGTCTAAGAAGTAGTGCCCCTTCACTAATATCTTCACAGGTGTCCTGCAAGCTTTGTTTGGGGTAGTCTCATGGACTCTCTCCATTGATCCGTTACATCATTCTGCGATGGTATTAGGGCTGGCAATACTTCCACAATGGCTAAGTTCTTTCTTGACATAATTGTTCTTGGAGTTGGCAAGTGAGGATGTAAAAAGTGCTTCGGGTTCAAGATTTGTTTGCTCTTTTCATTTTTGTTGTTGATTATCAACATTATAAGTGTAAAGATCTTAAGCTACTTATAATTACTTATCTCTCTATCTATCAACTGTCTATCTATCTATTGTATGTATCTTTCAATATACTGGCCTATTGGATAATGGATAAATCATACAAAATCTATAAAAATATTCAAAAAAAAAAAAAAAAAAATTAATGGATTTAAAAACAAAAACCGGTCACACCGGCTAAAAAAAATAAAAAATAAAAAAAAATAAATAAATATATAAATAAATTAAAATAAAAAAACACCCTAGACTCCCGCGAAGGAAAATTGTTATTGCTTAAATA
>NC_090731.1:44092948-44107948 GCF_036898095.1 Palaemon carinicauda | reverse complement strand
ATTGTTCAACGTTGATGCGAAGTGAAGAACCTTATCCAGAGACCATGAAATGGGTTTCGGAGGTGCTGCCAGCCTGAGTCTAGTGCAAGCCTTAGGAATCTTGTTGAAGATTTCATTAGATAAGTTAACCTGGAAGGCGTACAATAAGGGTCTGTCAAGGCAGACTTATATGTGGATATCGTGTTAGCTGCTAAACCTTATTCATGAAGGTGGATAAATAAGGATAAACAGAAATCCGTTGAGATTTCTTTTGGTTTCTTTGCCTTGACAAAGGCAACCCATTTCTTCCACGACGACTCATATTGTCTTCTGGTAGATTTAGATTTATATTCCTCTAAGAAGTTTATGCTGTCTCTCGAGATCCCAAATCTCTTCTTCACTGCTAAGGAGAGAAAATTATGAGATGAAGGTTTCTGGTTTTCTATGATGAAGCAAAGACAGTCGCCTTTTGCACTCGTTGAGTCAGAACTGGATCCGGCAACGGGACCAACGTCAGTCGCAGTTCTAACGCTGGAGGGAACCAGATACTCTTTGGCCACTTGTGAGACACTATCACAGCTGTTCCCCTGAATTATCTCAGTTTGTTGATGACTTTCAGTAGAAGGGTGGGTGGAGGGAACAGGTAAATCCTAGACCATCTTTTCCAATCGAGGGACATTGCGTCCACTGTTTCTGCTAGAGGATCCTCGTATGAGGCAACGTAAAGAGGTAGCTTCTTGTTGTCGCTCGTCGCAAAAAGGTCGATCTGCAGTTCCGGGACTCGACGTAAGATGAAGAAGAACGATCCTGCGTCTAGGGACCATTCTGAGCCTATCGGTGTGAGCCTGGATAGAGCGTCCGCCGTCACGTTGCGGAATCCTTGGAGGTGAACTGCTGATAAGTGCCATCTCTTTGTTTACCCCAAGCAGAAGATGGCCAACATCATTTGGTTGATTTGAGGTGATCTCAAACCTTGCCGATTCCGACATCTCACTATCACCTCGCAGTCTAGGACCAGTCTTATGTGGGTCGAGTGGCGAGCAGATAATTTCTTCAGTGAAAGAAAAAATGCCATGGCTTCCAGAATATTGATATGGAAGGTCTCGAATAGATTGGACCAAGCCGCTTGGACTTTCCGTTGGTGAGAGTGACCTTCCCATCCTTCCTTTGAAGCGTCTGTATGGATGATGACTGAGGGTGGAGGGGGTTGAAGAAGTATTGATTTCTTCAGGTGCTTGGCTTCCAACCACGGCTTGAGAAGCGATCGCAGTCGAGTCGGTAATGGTCTTTTCAGATATCTTCGAGCGTTTGATGTGTATCTTCTCTAGACTCCTGTTGTATCCTTTAGCTGTGCTCGTAGCACTGGGTCTGTCACTGAATCAAACTGCAGAGAGCCCATCACTCTCTCCTATTGGCATCTTGATATCCGATCGGATTCCAGAAGTCTCTTGACAGATCCCGCTATCTCTTTCCTTTTCTTAAGCGGAATGGAAAATCGGTGTGACTGTAAGTTCCAGTGGATTTCCCACTTATGAAAGTTTTGAGGTGGAGAGAGTCGAGACTCTTTGGTTTTGATCTTGAATCCTAGATATTCCAGGAACTGGACCACTTTCTTTGAAGCCTGCATGCATTCCGTCTTGGATGCTGCCCACACCAGCCAATCGTCCAAGTAGGCCACTACTTGGACCCCTTTTAGGCGTAATTGATGAACAGCTGCATTTACAAGCTTCCTGAATATCCTTGGGGCTAAGAATAGTCCGAAGGCCATGGCTCTGAAGGCATAGAGTCTTCCTTTTAGCTTGAAACCTAGGTAAGAGGAGAGTTGAAGAATGAATGGGAAATGCCAGTAGGCATCCGCCATGTCTATCGAGAAAGTGTAAACCCATTTGGGCAACTGGGTCCTTATGTGTTGAAGTGTTAACATCCTGAACTTGGAGTTTACTATGAACTTGTTGAGTGGCGACAAGTCCAGAATGACTCTGAGTTTGTCTGAGTCCTTCTTGGGAACACAAAACAGCCTTTCTTGGAACTTGATGGACTTTACTCTCCTTATTACTCTTTTCTCCAAGAGTTCCCGCACATATTCTTCCAGGACGGGGGTGGAGTATTGGAAGAATTGAGGGAATGATGGTGGAGCATTGTTCCAGCTCCAACCTAGTCCGTTCTTGATCAGGGTGTGGACCCAGGGATCAAAGGTCCAACGATCCCGAAATGAGTACAGTCTCCCATTGAAAAAACTTCAAATTATTAATTTGAATGGTTCAGTATTGATACATTTGGCATACAGAAGTGTCACTAATTGCCCCTTTGCTTTTAGATAGTAACTACTATACTGTAGTTATATCCAGTTATATCTGCCTGCCGCTAACGTCTTTGTGAAGTTTTTTCACACAGCCGGCAGTCTTCAGCAACCTTACACAGGAGTGAGGAGGAGCAGCTCTCTTTCCCTCTCTCTCATTATTTAAGTGGATTTTAGGATTTATACACACGCTGGATTAACAAATATGGATTTTTCCTCTACCATGGAAATAGTTACATACTAATTCATCGAGAATGCAATCCGGACGGTGCTCAGCGATGATCGGCTGTTAAATGATTTTTTCCACGCTCGCCAGAACTGTTATCGCAACGGGTAAGCATAAGGGGCTTTAATGCTTTTTCTTGCATTACATATTCTATATGTCAGTGTTTTGAAAATAATATAAAGTATTTTAATTAATTAAATTTTTCCTAGATTGAACCTGTGATTTCTATGCAGCCTATAAATTTATTTCTTAAATATTTGACTACTCGTTAAATTTGCTATTTGCTTTACTGATAATTTGAGAGCTTTGTGATTTAGTGGTGATTTGAGCAAATATTTACCTGAGTGATTTCATGACTAGTTAATTGCGGTTTTCGGTGATTCGTTGATTTCAAGATTTTATTGATTTATATAAAAAAAAATTGTAGGTTTTAGTCATGCGATTACAGTAATTTATATTTTGATTAGTGTTGAGTTATTGTTGATTTATTTTAGTTACTTTTTGTTAGTGTTGTATTTGTTGTTCTGATTTTTCCCGTGGTTGATTCTCCTTAACTTTGTATTTTTTAGCGGATGAGCGAAAGGAAGAAGGTTAAGCCCTCGCAGTTGTGAACCTTAAAATCTCGTATAAAAGTGCATTTCGAAGACTCGTTTACGTCATTCCACCACCAGCTGCTACAGTGAAATTTATATAATTTTAAATTATGAATTCATAAATGTCTAACCATTCAGATTTAGATTTATTAAATATTTAAAATGCATTTTTCCATCCCTACCTTTTCACTTAAAAATGGAAGGTTTAATGATATGATCGTGGTCATTACATATTAATTTTATATTTACATATTTACACCATCCCTTGTTCTCCGCTTGGTTCTTCAAACTTTTGGATTAATATTTTTAAGCACTGGTGTGGAATGTTGGTCGTGTCTAGTTGGGCGGTGTCTTGGTCCCCCTCCTCTCACGTTATACGTGTTAATTTTTTATTTGAAAGTTTATTTATTTGAGGTGTTTTGTCTGTTAATTAAAGAAGGCGGAATCGGAAAAGCGTGAACTTACTACTATACGCCGTAAGGTTAGTGTATTATATAATAAATTGTGTAATGCTGTGGATTCTTCGGGTAAAGCTGAATTGCAAACAGAATTGAGTTTTCAGGTGAGTACAGTCAAAGATTGCAGAGCTTAGATGATTTGATTTTGACTAAAGTTAGACTGGACTACTTAGTTCTGTAGGAAGATTTGGATAGGCAGGATTCTTAATGTGAGGAATATTATCGTAAAATTAAATTACTGTCAAACAAAATGCAATCTAGACTTGATAATCTCTCCATACAGATTGATAATAAAATGCCTTGCAGAACTAAAATTGATTTTCCCAAGTTGAATTTGCCTCAGTATTATGCAGATTCTAAGGAAGATAAATTTACATGTAAGCGATTTTTTTAAGTTTTTGAACACTTGACTGCTCCGTATAATTTAAATGAAGTCGAGAGGTATAATTTACTTGAGCAGCAATGTCATAGTAGAGCAAAGGCTATGAATAGTTCTATAAAGGTGTCCCAGCAAACTTTTGGTCAGGCTAAACAAATTTTGATTGCAGCATTTGCTGATGAAATGCCCCAGAAGTTTGTCCTCATTAAAGAGTTAACTGATTTGAGGTTTGTTTGGGGCAAGGATGATCCATATATTTTCTATGCTCATATTAAAAAGGTGATTGATGCAGTGAAAGATAATGCTATTGATTTGGACACTGTTATGCTTTATTTTGTGTGGTCTTCATTGCCTACTAAATTTCAAGATTTCATAGTTGCGATCACAAATAAGTCTCATCCTATTTTAGATGATGTCACTGGTAAATTTTTGGAAGCTTACAGCAGGTATAACGCTCAATTGAACACTAGTAAAGAAAGTCTATGTAACACCGCAGTGTTGGCTATTAGTTTGAATACTAGTTTAACCAGGAGTTTATGTATGCTTTGAAATGCTAAAGATCACAAAATTGCCAGTTGTACAAAGTACTTGCAAGTATCTGATAAAATAAAGTGACTGAAAGAATTACACAAGTGCTTTAAATGCTTAAAAGCAGGTCATAATAGTAATAGGTGCAGATTTGAAACATCAGGTGTATGCTTCAAATGCAAAAAGGGTAAACACTGGAATTTTTTGTGTAGTTCAAAGCCAACATATTCTAGTAATAGTAAGCAAACTACCACAAAGGTGGTTAATGTTGTCGAGAGTGTTAATGAAATTCCATCAACTGTTACAGCATCCAGTCATTTGAATATTGTTGATTCTTTATTACCATTACTAACAGGGACGACTGAACATGGTCGTGTAAAAGTGGATACAGTTTTGGATTCGGGTAGTCAGAATTCCTTTATTGAGGACAGTTTAGCAGATTTTTTGGTAGATCCTAAGATACATTTGATTATCAAGGGGATTAATACCAATCAAAAGATTTGTACTAAGTCAGTGAGTTATCCTTTTAAGATTGGTGATGTAAATTATGAAATTACTTGTATTTGTATTCCTAAGATTAAAATTCAGATGAAAGCTCCTCATATTTATAAATTAATAGAACTGCTAAGGCAGAATGGTAAAGAGGTTGCTTATGATACATTCAATGGTGTAAACAGAATTCATGACATTGATCATATAAAGCTACTGATAGGTGCAAAGGATTGACATTGTGCGATGAGCATGGAGAGTGGAGTACTAGGTGAAAAAGACAGACTGACTTCTTTTTACAGAATTAATGATAAACTAATATCAATTGGTTCTATTTCTGACTGGATAAAGAATCTTTCCGATGCAGTAGATACATCTTTGATGTCTGATAGGAAGATTTCTGAAGAAACAAAATCTACTACTTCATACATTGGCACTATGGAGATTGATTCTGATGGATTTGACTATGAAATGCCACCACTTGATGGAATATATAATTTTGAAAGCCTGCCAGATATAGCAGAGGTTGCGGATTATTCTCAGTTGGATCATAATTGTAAGATATTCATAAATATGGAAGAAGAGAATTCTATTGAAAGTGTTACTAATGAAACTGAGCAAGAAGTGACGGATTTTATTTTATGCAACATTTACAGAGATTCTGAAAAATTTTATGTCATACCAATTCCTTGGTTGACTAGATATAAAGATCTTCTTGGATCGAATGAGAGACTTGCTTTCAAGGTTCTGTGCAGTCTGAAGACGAAATACATGAACAGTAATGTTCTAAAGCGAGTTGATGAAGTTTTCCAGTCACAAATTAATTTGAGAATCATTGAAAAAGTTAAAGATTTTGAAGAATATAAAAGGAAATTTACAAAATATTTCTTCATTAGTCACAGTCCTGTAATTAAAGAAGAAAGGGATACTACGAAAGTAAGAGTTATTTACATGACGAATCTTGCAGAAAAGAGACCTGATGGTAGTAAAGGCATTAGTCTGAATCAATGTATTCACCCCGGTTATAACAAGAATTTTAAAATAAGTGATGCATTGACCATGATGAGGTTTGACAAGTTTATACTTGGATTTGATATTTCAAAAGCCTTTCACAGATTGGCCATTGATGATGAGAATTCCTCAAAATTTCTCTTTTATTGGTTTAAGGATGTTAAATCTAGAGATTTTACACCAGTTGTGTATCGCTCAAAGTGAGTAATATTTGGGGTGTCTGTTTCTCCATATCTGTTGCAGTCCTGTCTTTATAAAATGCTAATATTGGAGACAGATGGTGATACTGAAGAAATTCAGGAATTGAAAAAAAGAATCTTCCAAGGCAGTTATGTTGATAATATTCTGATTGGCTGTGCAGATGAAGATGAAGTTCAAATGGTTCACAGGGAAGTCAGTACAATATTTGAGCAGCATAAATTTCCATTGCAGCCGTATGTTACTAATTATTCTCAATTTCAGCATGAAAATGACTGTAAAGTTGGCACAGAGACTCCAAAAGAGGTTAAAATTCTTGGCATGGGCTGGGACAGATATAATGATGTACTAAAGGCCACATATGTAAAATTAAATGTTGAAGCTGATACTCCTAGGCAGATTTTGAGTTCAGTAATGAGTATATTTGATTTGAATAATGCTAACTTGCCTGTTTTAAACAGATGTAAGATTTTCCTCAGGCAATTACAGTCTGATTATGTAGATAAATGGGATACTTCTCTTCATGGTGCTCAGCTAAATGTATGGAGAAACGTAGCTTCACAATTCAATAATGGTGAAAGGCTAGAGATATTTTGTGACTCTGATGGTATTCTTAGAGTAAAATGTAAGATGGGTAAGATGTCTCAAGGTATGATGTCGAGAACTCAAATATTCATTAGTAATAATAGTGATTTCGGTAGAATACTGACAATGGACACTCACTTGAAGTTTAATCACTCAGGTACTTACTATGTGCTACATAAATTGAAACCGGCATTTTTTCTGCTTAAGGGATTTTCTACAGTTAAGAAGGTTGTGAATGAATGTTACCACTGTAAACGTTTTAATAGTAGACCAGTTAAAGAATATGCTAATGACTATAGAGAGTGGAATGTGAATCCTATAAAGAGGTTTTTTTCTGTATGTTTCATTGATTACTTTGGGCCATATTTCACAAGGTATGGAAGTGACAAAGTTAAAACATATGGGGTAATCTTTAAATGTATTTTGTCTCATATGATTAATGTTGAAATAGTGACTTCAGCTGATTCTAAAGGATTTTATTGGCTTTTCAAAATCATGTTTACAACTATGGTTTGCCTAACAAAGTATTTTCAGATTCTGGCTCAAATCTTGGTGGTGCATTCACATGGATTGAGAAATGTCTGAAAGCAAGTGAGGTGCAGGAATTCTTCAATCAGAGGGGTGTCGATGTCACTGCATTTTTACAATATCCTCGTGGTCTCTGAATCGTGGTATTGGAGGTATCATAGAGTCCGGAGTTGGTCTGGTAAGAAAGTTAATACAGGGAGCAATCCATAATAATATTCTAGATTTTCAGGAATTTTCTCATATAATTAAACAATGCATATGTTACGCTAATAAGAAACCCATTTCGAACTTAGCGCATTGAGGGAACAGAATGTGAATGATGATTTTCAGGTGCAGTCACCAGAGTTTTTGAAATTTTGGATATGATACACAGGTTATGGAATGTATATATCTCGAAGGTCAACTTGATGATTATGACTCTTCTGACTTGGGTAAGGACTTTCAGCGTTTAATTCATATTAAAAAGAAATTGCGTAATAGTTATCACAATTAATTTTTATTTGGATTGCAAGATCAGGCAACTAAATACACAGGTAAATATTACCCTAGGGAGCACGTTAAAATTTCAAAAGGTGACAAAGTCTTGATAAAGGATTCAATGGTTAAGGCTGCCAATTACCCTTTAGCTAGAGTTCTTGATGTTATTTATAATTCTCTTGGTGAGGCTGGTCAAGTACAATTGGTCAATGGTAATAAAAGTGTTGTTTTTAGGGATATATCGTCTGTTATTCTTTTGGTTAAAGGTGATGGGTTAAGTGATTCTCATATTGAACAGCTAGATTTAAATCTTGTACCTCAGATTGATTCTAATGTTGTTTGTAAGGACAGTATTGCAAGAATTCAACGGGGGGGGGGGGGGCTGCTTTGATTTGTTCTGAGAAGAATAAGAGGCTAGCTCAATATGGTCTTGCATAGATATTTAAATTAAATCCACGGGGTGGGGGGGAGATTGAAAAAACTTCAAATTATTAATTTGAATAGTTCAGTATTGATACATTTGGCATACAGAAGTGTCGCTAATTGCCCCTTTGCTTTTAGATAGTAACTACTATACAGTAGTTATATCCAGTTATATCTGCCTGCTGCTAATGTCTTTTTGAAGTTTTCTCACATAGCCGGCAGTCTTCAGCAACCTTACACGGGAGTGAGGAGGAGCAGCTCTCTTTCCCTCTCTCTCATTATTTAAGTGGATTTTAGGATTTATACACACGCTGGATTAACTATTATGGATTTTTCCTCTACCATGGAAATAGTTACATACTAATTCATCGAGGATGCGATCCGGACGCTGCTCAGCGATGATCGGCTGTTGAGTGATTTTTCCCACGCTCGCCAGAACTGTTATCGCAACGGGGTAAGCAGAAGGGGCTTTAATGCTTGTTCTTGCGTTACATATTCCATATGCTAGTGTTTTGAAAATAACAAAGTATTTTAATTAATTGAATTTTGGCTAGATTTAACCTGTGATTTCTATGCAGTCTATAAATTTATTTCTTAAGTATTTGACTACTCGTTAAATTTTCTATTTGTTTTACTGATAATTTGAGAGCTTTTGTGATTTAGTGGTGATTTGAGCAAATATTTACGTGAGGGATTTTGTGACTAGTTAATTGCTTTTTTCAGTGATTGTTGATTTCAAGATTTTATCGATTTATATGAAAATTGTAGATTTTAGTCATGCGATTACAGTAATTTGTATTTTGATTAGTGTTGAATTTTTGTTGATTTATTTTAGTTACTTTTTGTTAGTGTTGTATTTGTTGTTCTAATTTTTCCCGTGGTTGATTCTCCTTAATTTTGTATTTTTTAGAGGATGAGTGAAAGGAGGAAGGTTAAGCCCTCGCAGTTGTGAACCTTAAAATCTCGTATAAAAGTGCTTTTCGAAGACTCGTTTACGTCATTCCACCACCAGCTGCTACAGTGAAATTTATATAATTTTAAATTATGTATTCATAAATGTCTAACCATTTAAATGTAAATTTATTGAATATTTTCAATGCATTTTTTCTATCTCTACCTTTTCACTTAAAAATGCAAGGTTTAATGATATGATCGTGGTCATTACATATTGATTTTATGTTTACATATTTAGACCACCCCCATTTTTCCACTCTCCCTCCTACCGGGAGAATCTCATTTTTGCTGTGGACCGGGGGACTTGCCTCCCTGACTGTGTCCTCCTCTGTTTCCTCTTCCTCTTGAGGGGCGTCTAGAGGAGCCTCTAGTTGATCCTCTAGCTTTCGAACGAAAGGTAGTTGACTGCGTCTAAAAAGCCGGAGTAAAAGCTGGCGACTGCGTCGCCACTGGTTTGGGTATCAACTGATAGGTAGTTGGAGGTTGTGCCACCATTTGGGGTACCGCGGTCATAGGAAGTTGTTGCTCTAGTTGCTGTTGTCTATACTGTTTGGCTGGGCGAGAGGATAGCCTAGGCTTCTTCGTCTTCCTCTTAGGTTGGGGACCCTCATCCGGGGAAGACTTCCTCTTGAGAGATAAGCCCCAATTTTGGAGTTGGTTCCTGTTCTCCGTGGCGGCGTTATCTACTATTTCTTTGACCACTTCGCTCGGGAAGAGGTCCTTTCCTCAGATACTAGATGAAATCAGCTTCCTGGGTTCATGTCTCACCGCAGCCGAGGCGAACACGAACTCCCTACAAGCCCTTCTGGATTTAATGAAGCTATAACTGTCTTTGGTCACAGTGGCCAAATGGGTTTTGGCCACTACCATAAACATGTCCTAGTTCTGGGGATCGCTTGCTATCGTCTCTAGGGTAGTCTGGAGGGACAGAGATGCGGCAAGTCTTTCTTTTGTCTCTTGCTCCCTGCGCAAGAGAAATTCAGACAACTTTGGAAGGTCCTCACCGAACTGACGTCCGGCAATATCTGTTTCCAACTTCCCGACTGAGAAGGTGAGATGGACGTCCTTCCAGTCCATCTGGTCCATAGGCAAAGTAAGGGATAAGAGCCTACACTCAACTAGTGAAGGACATGGTTTCCCTGCCTCAATAGCCTTTAAGGCTGCCTTGTACCCTTTCTCCATAAAGAGGAAGGCTCTGGTTGGTGAAGCTACAAAGGAGGGGTGCTTCTTACTCAATGCTGGTACTTTCGAGTTAGTGAAGCTCCTCTCTTTCATAAAACTAGTCAGTAAAGCCTGTGCTTTAGCGTGGTCAAACACTATGACCTCTTTTGGCTCTGTTTCCTCCTTTGAGGCTGGTTCCTTCTTCAAACGGACATAGCAGTCCGGGTACGATTCTAAGCTGGGCCAGAATTCCATCTCTTCAATGGGGACTGAGCCCAGCTTCTCCCAGATGACAATCTTCCCAGTCGCCATTGGCATGTGTTCTGCATACCGCCATGGGTTCACGTCTGAACATAAAGGAAGGTCCTTTCCACTAAGCTTCTTCGGAGGCCAGCGTGATGCTGCGAGTCTACGCATCTCCAGCTTCATCGCAGCTTCTTTTTCTTCACTCTTCTTCTGCCTTTGTTGGATCATTTCCATGATGGAGGACAGAGTCCTTCCCAACTCAGCTGGGAGAGCAGACGATGTCGAGGGAACTGCTTCTGGGGCAGGAACCAACGAGACCGACACCGCATCGACCTTTTCCTCCTCGGTTTCGGGAGCCTGAGTCGACTCCTCCTCATGGCCTTCTGCAAGAAGGTCCTTCTCTGTGTCCTCTGACACTTCTGACATCCTGTCGTCAAGTTGGATGTCCTTCAATGCGTCCGAGACATCAGACTCTACTGGAATCTGGACGCAGAAGATCTCTGAGTGAGGCTGGGGAATAACTGCATCCAAAGATGCCCTGGGGAAAAGGTAGGCCCGCATCATCTCACTTGAAAGGTAAGGTTACATGGTATTCTTTTGAAAACCCCGGACCCATTTACGCAGCTTTTCCTTTGCTGCATCCCTTTACTCCGCCGACTTAGGGGTGTCAAACGCCTCAGTAATCAAGTTTGTACATATGTTACATACCTGAGAGTCCAAATACTCAAGATCACCTTTGGTGACTGAGCAGCGTGCGTGCTTCCTGTACAGCTCGTGTCCCCTGGAGTTCTTACTGTAGATGGTGCAAAACATACTCCCACACTTGGGCTGGTCCTCCTGTAAAGAGAAGAGATTCCAATGAGTATACAGTGAAAAACCTCACAAAATTAAGTATACAATTTATTATCTTTGTTTATAGCCCAATTTAGATAAGCTAGAAATGAAAAAGGAAAGACACATACATGTGCTTCTTGCCCAGCCAATTGCTGTGACCTCCCACATCATTAAAACTATGGTTAATTCTATTCAAGAAAAACCTTTGGAATTTTCCTATCCTATAAGGATATAAAAGTGTAATTCAACACTAGTTTCCAAATGTTTTAATATCGGGGATTCTAAAAAATTTTAGAGAAAGAACTCACTTTCTTTATACTGTACGGTCTCACAATAGGCTGTACATGACAACACAGTGCATGTTGGAAGAAATTTTGGGTTACAATATGATCTATACTGTAGTTTTCTACTTGTAGTATGTTCTATACTGCAATTATACTGGCTACTATATAATCATATACTGTAGTGCTGGCCGGCTAGTACCTGGGTGCAATGCCATGGTATACTACCTTTGGGACTAATGGCTGGCAGATCGCTGGTTACTGGGTGCCGGCCTGTAGTCTCTGCCGGCCGGCAATAGGTAATATGCTGGCAGTTGACTGCACCCCGGCTGCCAGCCACTAATCGTAGTAGCTGGCAGAATAGTTGGTTTGCAGTTAGCTGCCGGCAGAATAGTTGGTGTGCAGTTAGCTGCTGGCAGAATAGTTGGTGTACAGTTAGCTGCCGTCTGGCCGCGGGCTGATGGCAATCTATGCCGGCCGGCAAAAATTTATCAAACCAGTGGTCTGCAGCCCACCCGGCTGCCGGCCGCTAAGCCGGCAGATGAGCACCCAGTGATACTAAACAATAACAAAAGAGAAAGCATGGATCTAAGGACTGTAAGAGGGCACTGCCTTACTACCTTCTATCTAGAATGAAGGATCAATTGGAAGGGGAGAATGTAACATTCAAGCTTCCATCCATCCATAACATTGCCTGGCTACCAGCAGACATATGGATGGCAGACCAAGGAAGGTCTGAAGAACACTCAACAGAGAAGAGGCTTCTG
Organism: Palaemon carinicauda; assembly: GCF_036898095.1. Taxonomy (NCBI): domain Eukaryota; kingdom Metazoa; phylum Arthropoda; class Malacostraca; order Decapoda; family Palaemonidae; genus Palaemon; species Palaemon carinicauda. The sequence goes on along the minus strand of NC_090731.1, from coordinate 44,095,532 downwards.
CCGGAGAAGCCCAAGCCAGCCCCATAACCTACCAACTCTCAGGTCGATTGCAGGACGATGGCCAAGGGTTTGTGATGGCTAGGCCATCGCTAAAGGACAAAGTGGGAGGGATGAGGGTCCTATAAGGTGTGGAAGGAACTGGCCCTAAAGCCTGTCCCACCTCACCTAACAAAACTCCATTCCAGTATTAGGGTTATCCCAAGTGGCTAAAGAATTTATTCCTAGCCTAGGGTAGTTTAATACAGTAAGGAGGTTGGCAGCATATTCCCTGCATCCTCCAAAAAATAAAGGAACAGGGTTTTAGTGCTGTTGTCCCCTAAGCCGCAGAAGAATTCTATTCTTCGATTTAGGGTTTAACAGCACAGGACTAGTCTGCTAAACCACAGGGAGAAGGAATCACATCATACATAAACCTTCAGGTGTGGCATAGGGAGGTCTAGCCTCCTATGTCAGCAGCCTAACCTAGCAAAGGAATTCTATTCACCCTACTAGGCAGCTACCGACCATAGACAGAATACTCTTAGGTTTAGACCAAATCCAAAAACCAGTCTCTCCGGTTACAGGACAAGAACAGAAACACCCTAGCCTAGTTTTACTTGAATATCATTCGAAGCAAAACTGACCTGGATTAAGCCTAGGCTAACTCAGAGGGAAAAGGGATTGCTCTTAGACCTCCAGAGGAGAAAAGAACAATCGGGGATGTGTACGAAAGTATACTAAAGCCCCTTAGGCTAGTAGCCTAGGTGCAGTGAGAATCGATTACCTAAATCACTGAAACTCTCTCATATACTATATTTGGAAGAGGAAATTTTATTCAGTAAATATCTTACATGTATAAATTAATGCCTAGAGCATCAATAAAATTATCACACTAGGAAAGTCTATTATATCATGCATGAAAGTACTAATAGAAAAACGCCTAGGCTAAGAAGCCTAGCGTAAGCAAGGATCAGTTACCTAAATTGCCGAAACTGATGAATACTATCGGCATAATATAAAGAATTCCCAGCAAGATGGCTAAATAGCTAAATTTTTGAAAGCAAATAAACCGGGGAAGTCGTTCTGGCTAACTATATTGCTCGTGCATAGCGAACGACAGCATCCATGACGCCTTCAGTTAGGCAAAAGCTCTTGTTTACGTTAATTTAACCTTGATTCAAATAAAAACAGGCAAGAGCTTACATTTATACAAAGTAAAGATAATACTCAACTTCCCAAAGGCATGTTGACAATTATGAATAAATCTAAAAATAGCGAGAGAGCACAGGAGAAATATCCGAGCAATAGAGCTACGAGATCAGGAATAATATGGCGCCGTTGATGACGTCATATACAGACTCGGAACAATGAGGAGAGGTACCTTAATAACGGCTCCCATTCGTTTTCTTACCACTTTCCCTTTCGAAGCGTTAACACTATTCGGGGTGAATATAGCTATGTGGCGTGTCAGTAATACGTCCTCTGATATTGTGCGATATCCCTATAAGGATAAGTTAGGGATATTCGCTCCAGGAGTTAGAATTCTGGGTACCTCAACGTAAAATTTTCTGGGAATATCACTGTAGTTAAATATACCCTAGGAACGACTTTTAAGGAACTTCCATCAGGACGACATGGCCTGAGCCCATATATATATATATATATATATATATATATATATATATATATATATATATATATATATATATATATATATATATATATATATATATATATATATATATATATATATATATACATATATATATATATATATATATATATATATATATATATATATATATATATATATATATGTTAATGTATATATACATATATTTATATATATATGTATATATATATATATATATATATATATATATATATATATATATATATATATATATATATATATATATATGTGTATATATATATATATATATATATATATATATATATATATATATATATATATATATATATATATATATATATATATATATATTTATATATATATGTATATATATATATATATATATATATATATATATATATATATATATATATATATATATATATATATATATATATATATATATATATATATATATATATTTATATACTGTATATATATATCCATTAGGATGTTATTAGTGACACTATAAGCAGTTTCAAAGCACTCATTAGTAATTCTTGATTTGTTCTAAGCAATGTTTTTCAGTTACAATCCATAAAAAGAAAGAATATTGAAAAAAGGGCCTTATAATAGATTTCATTCAGCAGGTATTTATCAACAAAACATGTAATGAAGATAAAAATGTGACTCTCTCTTGTGTATATTCTCATACCATTTATGTCTTCGTTGTTCCTAAATATACAATATCACTTTTCAAAATTGTGGATCATATCAGAAATAATTTTTAAAATTACTGGAAACAACGAAAAATGTTAACAATTCAATATATGTTGACAGCAGATGAATGAAAATTATTCTTCTAAATAATGATTACTATCTGAATAAAGATAGAAATTTCTTTTATTCCGAAGCTGAGAAGCATAAAACACAAAAGAAATATCGACCAAAGATTTGTCAATTAACCACAAT
>NC_090731.1:44085448-44087948 GCF_036898095.1 Palaemon carinicauda | reverse complement strand
GCTCACTGAATAGGTTAATGGATTTTTTCCTAAATCTATTATTATGGAGAAAGGGAAATCTAGCAAACATACGGAGCTTGGGGACATTGTGAACTATTGGGGTTGGATTGAATTTCAGATTAAGTAGCTTATTAAGGGATCTATGAAAAATTGCTGGAGGGAAATAATTATCCTTAAAGTAATCAGCAAGGAGTGACATTCCTGGAATCGGGACGCAGAAGATCTCTGAGTGAGGCTGGGGAATAACTGCATCCAAAGATGCCCTGGGGAAAAGGTAGGTCTGCATCTTCTCACTTGAAATCTAAGGTTACATGGTATTCTTTTGAAAACCCCGGACCCATTTACGCAGCTTTTCCTTTTCTGCATCCCTTTACTCCGCCGACTTAGGGGCATCAAACGCCTCAGTAATCAAGTCTGTACATATGTTACATACCTGAGAATCCCAATACTCAAGATCACCTTTGGTGACTGAGCAGCGTGCGTGCTACCTGTACAGCTCGTGTCCCCGGCAGTTCTTACTGCGGATGGTGCAAAACATACTTCCACACTTGGGCTGGTCCTCCTGTAAAGATAAGAGATTCCAATGAGTATACAGTGAAAAACCTCACAAAATTAAGTATACAATTTATTATCTTTGTTATAGCCTAGGATGGATAAGCTATAAATGAAAAAGGAAAGACACATACATGTGCTTCTTGCCCAGCCAATTGCTGTGACCTCCCACATCATTAAAACTATGGTTAATTCTATTCTAGAAAAACCTTTGGAATTTTCCTATCCTATAAGGATATAAAAGTTTAACTCAACACTAGTTTTCAGATGTTTTAATATCGGTGATTCTAAAAAATTTAAAGAAATAACTCGCTTTCTTTATACTGTACGGTCTCAAAATAGGCTGTACATGACAACACAGTGTATGTTGGAAGAAACTTTGGGTTACAGTATGATCTATACTGTAGTTTTCTACTTGTAGTATGTTCTATACTGCAATTATACTAGCTACTGTATAATCATATACTGTAGTGCCGGCCGGCTAGTACCTGGGTGCAATGCCATGGTATACTACCTTTGGGACTAATGGCTGGCAGATCACTGGTTACTGGGTGCCGGCGTGCAGTCTCTGCTGGCAGTTGACTGCACCCCGGCTGCCAGCCACTAATCGTAGTAGCTGGCAGAATAGTTGGCGTGCAGTTAGCTGCTGGCAGAATAGTTGGTGTGCAGTTAGCTGCTGGCAGAATAGTTGGTGTGCAGTTAGCTGCCGGCAGAATAGTTGGTGTGCAGTTAGCTGCCGCCTGGCCGGGGCTGATGGCAATCTATGCCGGTCGGCGAAAATTTATCAAACCAGTGGTCTGCAGCCCACCTGGCTGCCGGCCGCTAAGCCGGCAGATGAGCACCCACTGATACTAGACAATAACAAAAGAGAAAGCATGGATCTAAGGACTCTAAGAGGGCACTGCCTTACTACCTTCTATCTAGAATGAGGGATCAATTGGAAGGGGAGAATGTAACATTCAAGCTTCCATCCATCCATAACATTGCCTTGCTCTACCAGCAGACATATGGATGGCAGACCAAGGAAGGTCTGAAGAACACTCAACAGAGAAGAGGCTTCTGCCGGGGAAGCCCAACCCAGCCCCACAACATACCAGCTCTCAGGTCGATTGCAGGACGATGGCCAAGGGTTTGTGATGGCTAGGCCATCGCTAAAGTACAGAGTGGGAGGGATGAGGGTCCTATAAGGTGTGGAAGGAACTGGCCCTAAAGTCTGTCCCACATCACCTAACAAAACTCCGTTCCAGTATTAGGGCTATCCCAAGTGGCCAAGGGTTTGTGATGGCTAGGCCATCGCTAAAGGACAGAGTGGGAGGGATGAGGGTCCTATAAGGTGTGGAAGGAACTGGCCCTAAAACCTGTCCCACCTCACCTAACAAAACTCCGTTCCAGTATTAGGGCTATCCCAAGTGGCTAAAGAATTCATTCCTAGCCTAGGGTAGTTTAATACAGTAAGGAGGTTAGCAGCATATTCCCTGCATCCTCCAAAAAATAAAGGAACGGGGTTTTAGTGCTGTTGTCCCCTATGCCGCAGAAGAATTCTGTTCTTCGATTTAGGGTTTAACGGCACAGGACTAGTCTGCTAAACCACAAGGAGAGGGAATCACATCATACATAAACCTTCAGGTGTGGCCTAGGGACGTCTAGCCTCCTATGTCAGCAGCCTAACCTAGCAAAGGAATTCTGTTCACCCTACTAAGCAGCTACCTACCACAGACAGAATACTCTGAGGTTTGGACCAAATCCAAAAACCAGTCTCTCCAGTTACAGGACAAGAACAGAAACACCCTAGCCTAGTTTTACCCAAATACCATTCGAGGCAAAACTGACCAGGATTAAGCCTAGGCTAACTCAGAGGGAAAAGGGATTGCTCTTAGACCCCCAGAGGAGAAAAGAACAATCGGGGATGTGTACGAAAGTATACTAAAGCCCCTTAGGCTAGTAGCCT
>NC_090731.1:44070448-44072948 GCF_036898095.1 Palaemon carinicauda | reverse complement strand
TAATAATAATAATAATAATAATAATAATATTTTTTTGAGGGTATGTGTTAAAAAAAGCTATAATAAGGACTTGAGAAGAATGGTTTTGTCGAGCAAGGATAATGGATGATAATTGCCTCATTTCATTCTACTAAATTAATTATTCTCTGCCTGTATATTTCATATCATTAAAGTCCCTTATTAAATTTCCACATTTCTCATTGGACGAGATTAAAGTTTTATCAACCATTATCATCTTCTATTTATTATTATTATTCGTGAGTCTGTCTTCCTCATGTCCTTTCTAATTCTATGATACATATATGATTTTCAAAATAATCATCTATTTGTTATTATCACTCGTCGATAGCTTTCTCTTGACCTTCATAATTCTTTGGTGCAGAGAAGAATCTAAAAGTAACTCTGAGAGCTGTGAAAGAAAAGTAAATTGAAAATAGCTTCGCTATCCTTGAATAGAAATGGTGAAATATTCAGTGTTATCTGTAGAGGGAGCTTTCGTAATATTTTATTTTTTTTCCCAGAGTGCAACGGAGGTGAATAATGATGCCTGACATCCCTTGACATTTTTCTGTCCACCGAGGACACATTCATGGTTTGATTTTACCAAAAATAGAATGTTCATGGAGAACCATTTGCAGCATATGGAAATTTTACACGGTAAAAAATTATATATTCTTTAGTTCTTCAGAAAGACATATGAGCAGTACTCTTAAAATCATGAATCTCAATTTATTTTGAATTTCACAGTCAGGACATTTAGATGCTGATGGATACAAAAGCTTTCGTATTTATATTCAAATCCTTGTTCCGGTAAAAGTTATGTTTCCATAGTCGTATGTTTTTAAGTCTGTCTGTGTGGTGTTTGTGATTTGCATAACCCAAAATATACTTTACAGATTCTTATAAAATATGGTGGGATAACTGGCTATTCTTAAAGGAAAATTTGTTTAGAATTTGGTAGTGATTGGGTCAAAGTAAAGGCTCAGGTCACATACACACTCACACACACGCACACACAAAAAAAAGGCAAAATCCAAAAACTATTTGACCGAATCTCATGAAATTTGGTGTAATGATTGCCTATGATCAGAATGAAATTTAATAAAATTTGGGAGCGATTGGGCCAAACTGTAACAAAAAGGTAAAAAAGTCTTATTGGTATATCATGGTAATTTTGTTATCTGATTTGCATGAAGGTAGTGCCAAAATGTGCGTAATTCAATTGCTTTTCTTGAAATATACAACATAATAAAGGCGAAGGTTTGCGCTTCACCGAATACAAGTCATGAAAAGGTAAAAAATAACCTTTTATTGCTATATCGTCATCAATCCTTATCCGAATTACATGAACTTGGTGCCGAATTGTGCATAATTCCATTTCCTATCTTATCATATACAACCTGATGTAGTGCAGGCATTACCCTTGTTTCTGCATTGGTGTGTTCGTATGTATGTCAGGGTGTTTGTGATTCGCATAACTCAAAAACTATTTGACCCAGTTTCATGAAGTTTGGCGGGATGATTGCCCATGAGCCAAAAACAATTTGATCCGATTTAGGAAGTGATTGCATCAAAGGTCAAGGGCAAGGTAACAAAAAGGTATAACACTTCTTGTTATATCGTCGTAAATTTCTATCCACATTTTATGAAACTAGTTTCAAAATTTGTATAATTCAATTGCTTATCTTGTGATACACAACTTGATATAGGCGAAGGTATGCGTTCTACCAGGTGCCCGTTCAAGTTTCCTTGTTCATCTTCAAGGGCCTGGATGTGTTCGGCAGTACATTTTTACCAATAGCACGTGAAATTATTCATGTATTTTTTGCTAAAGAAAAGAAAAAAATATTGATAAGTAGGGTATAACTCTTGAGAAAATTAATTTCGTTATACCTTTCAGGGAACTTTATTTGACCAACAGAAAATATCAAGCAAACTCTTTTCTATGGCATAAGTGATAATAGATATTCGTTTTTTTTTTTTTTTAGTAATGTCATCGAATAAGATCGACAGTTCTACAGAGTTTAAAGTTCTAAAAAGGGAAATAAAATGCCTACAAAAATTGAAATTTAAGATGATAATGCTGCAACAATTCCAACAAAGAATTCTACTTTCAAAGACATACCGGCCCTTTGATTATTGTTTTTACAAATTCAACAGAAAATTAAAAATGTAATTAGATATAAAAATGTATCTTATTGTATGAATAACTTTCTGTTTCTGCCACCTAGTAAAAACAAGATCCCTCATTTATATTGCAGCTCTTGAGCCATATGGCAGTACACCCAATATCCACAAAAACCAAGAATCTTGCATCACCATCGTATCTTACCGCATCAAGATTATATCCTGATTAGATGAAAAAAGTTGCTTCCCGTCAAGGACTGGAACTTGGAGATAAAAAGGAAAAGATTTACTATTTTTTTTTTTTTTTTTTTTTTTTTTTTGGCCACCACAAAAGTATGTTGATATTAACAAGGTTTCAATACATACTTTGCCA
>NC_090731.1:44055448-44065448 GCF_036898095.1 Palaemon carinicauda | reverse complement strand
TGTAGAGCAATGTGTAGAATTTCAAAATCAACTTTTGTTTGCATTTTAAGATTATGAAAAACCTTTAATATTGTGCACCTTGTAATTTTGAGGAGATTCCTGCGTTATTAGGAAGTTCCTCTTAGATATGTAAATTTAATTCAGTCTGTTTCTGAGCACAGTACTTCAAGAGGATGTGATATCATCTATTTTGTTTATCATCCTCATGGATTTTTTAATGCACAGAACAGTTTGGGATGTTGGAAGAAGATTGGACAAGATTTATAACAGATATCAGGTGACCTAGAGTATGCTGATGACACTGTCTTTTTTCAGGAGAGCACCACATGACTCGCAAAGCTGGCTTACCAGATTGCATGAAATATTACATGGCGTTGAGGTTGAAATAAATAGAAGAAAAACAGATGATGAGAATGATATATCCAATAGAAAATGGAATATCATAGGAAGGAGAGGAGATTAATAAGGTGGATTCTTTCAAATATTTAGGAACTATGATCTCTAATACAGAATCTTTGGAATATGAGTTTTTTAAAAGATGAAAAAAAATCAGAAAATGGCTAGGTAAAATAAAATTTAGAATTCAATTCACCTGAAATTACATATATAAATCAGGCATTAGTCGTGGTATGATACTGAAACAACATTCCAAAGATTTTATGATTTTGGGAACAAAGGCCTCAGAATAATATTAGGAGTTAAATGGTAGGACAGGATTAAGAATGAAACCAAAAGAGAAAATATTTGATTTCCATGTGACGGGTAGATTGGCATGGTTAAGGCATGCTCTTCGCACTCCCTGAGATAGAATAATTTACAAAATGTTTAATTGGGCACCACAAGGCACTAAAAGCATTAAAAGACCCAGGCCTACAAGGGTGAGGAGTATGAAGCGTTAAGTAGGAGAAGGTGAATGGAAAATTATTGATTTAAAAGCTGAAAATAGAAAAGTGTCGATAGGTGAAGTAGATTTTATATATATATATATATATATATATATATATATATATATATATATATATATATATATATATATATATATATATATATATATATATATATATATATATATATATATATATATATATATATATATATATGTATATATACATATATATATATATATATATATATATATATATATATATATATATATATATATATATATATATATATATATATATATATATATATATATATATATATATATATATATATATATATGTAAAACGGATCTTGAGCGAAACGAAAAATCTATTTTTTGGGTGAGGTAGCTATGTCGTCCTGATCAATGTTTCTATTAGGTAGCTCTCTGAGGTACATTTGACTACAGTGATATTCCCAGAGAATTTTACCTTAAGGTATCGAGAATTCTAACTCCTGGAGCGAATATCCCTAAATAATCTCACAAGGATATCGCATAATATCAGAGGAAGTATTCTTGACACCTCATATAGCTATCTTCACCCCGAACAGTATTAACGCTTCGAGAGGGTACAGTGACAAGAATCTGAAATGAGAATGAAAAGAGATCTGCTCATAAGATATCTCTCCTATTCTGTTTCCAGTGTGTATCTGATGAAGGCGGTAGCGCCCTCTTCATTCCTTTTAGCAATATAGGAGGTGTTACAGATACTGTATTTTAGGGAAGGGTCAACAAGCCCTTTTATAATAAAAGGAAGGGCGGGTCCATCAGGACGACATGGCTACCTCACCCAAAAATAGATTTTTCGCTTCGCTCAAAATCGGTTTTTTGGGCTCAGGCCATGTCTTCCTGATGGAAGTTTACCAGAGCATTACTGTATCTGTGGATTCTCAATCAGTGCCGTACTCTCAAGAAAGTATTTTCCTGGTCCGTCTTGACCTAGAGACCTATGATGTTACCGTCATACATCATTTCATCTAAGCATGAACTATGTTAGTGCTTCCTGCCCCCTACAGGGAAGAGTCGTACTAGACTCTGGAAAAAGTCTCGAGGAGTACATAAAAATTTATGGATGACGAAATGACAAGCTTGTATAGTGGTCTTGCCCTATACAATATAAAGCAAAGTTTGTATAAGAGTCACCAATGTCAGTATGAATTTGTGACACCTTCCCCAATGTGGCTACTCTTATAACCTATTGGATAATGGTTGTATCCGCATAGGAACAAATTTTGCCTCTTTGCCACCAACCCGTTAGGGTACCACGTCAACCCTTCCAAGGAAGGATTAGAGTGAGTGGACTCTAGCTTGAATCAGGGAACAGTCTTAAAAGACAAACCGTGATAAAATTATCCATATTTTAATCTTAATGCTCAGTACATTTCAAATAAAATGATTGTGGCCGAATGAGACGCAGGGTTGACTTTGAACTAGTTTATTAAAATTTAATAAACGTATTTCTACAAGTGAAAATTATAACAGAAAATTGTGATACTGTAGAATAAAATAGAAATAAAACTGGTTCATGCTTTAGAGAAACTTCATTCTTGGTTAAATTTTGAGATAAATTCCGTGATATCACACAATAACAAACCAGATACTATAATAAGCAGTATTCTAAAGAGCACGACGATGATATATAACAAAGCATTTCACACACAATGAAACTCCACACTCCATACACCCTTGCGAAGGACGAGATTTGCAAGAGGATAGAGCACATTTCCATGCCTGTTTTCCAAGGGATTCGACAAGGTGACTAATATTATCATGATGTACATCTGGAATAACCCGAGATGACTGTCTTGGCCGGCCTATTCCCACATGTAGTTCTGCCTGCTGAAGGTATATCCTTGCAATGTAGCGCTTGAATGACAACAGTGGAAGGTTGCTTTCATCAACACGATGGAGAAGCCAGCAGTTCTGAATCGTTGCATCAATAACCTAAGAAAATATAGGCCACCACCACTTTTTCATTCTAATGGATATACGGTAACAATTGATGTTTTGGTCCATCCTATCAGTGACACCCATGTGCCTGTTGTAATCCCCGATGAGATAAGGTCGACTTACAATAATTTTCTTTTTGTCCTTTGCTGACCATCGAGATACACTTACCAGAGGATAAACAGGAGAAATATTTGATACCACTGAAACTACTGAATTATCCTTCCAGCGTACCAACAAGATCTTGTGAATATTATCCACAACAACATCCGTATTTCCTCGTGGAACCTTCTTCATTTTGTTTGTGGAGTTTATAGGACAAGTCTTCGGAATTCTGTTTCCCTTATTGTTCCAGTTGCTCCATAGTTTATCTCTTGTAGGTGATTTACTAAAGGTAAACTTGTGAAGTAGTTGTCGAAGTAAAACCTCACTGGTATATCTTTGATATGACTTGGTAGTTTTCCAAATATAATCATCAAAGTGTCCCCACCTTTTCCAAACCTTTCTTCATAGTGACGATTCAACCCGAAGGCTGTCCCTTGGTATACATCAAACGTAGCTAAATATCCAAGTGGAGAATTTAGGCACCAAGCTTTAAATCCAAATCTTACAGGTTTATTCAGAATGCACTGTTTGCACCCATGCCTACCAAAATATTCTATCATTGCTTCATCAAGTGATATATGTTGATCCATAGGGTAAGCCATGGCAAATTTTGTGTTCAAATGATTCATTAGAGGTCGGATTGTTACCAGTTTGTCATCCTTGTTTAGTGCCTGATTATCAGTGGAAGGCAGAAACCGTAATATTTCTTCAAATCTATCACGTGACATTGCCTTAGCAACGAGTTCGACTCCAACATCAGCATCCAAAGACCAGTATAAGCGGCGACTTGGTAATGTGTGGTATCCTGAGAGTATGAGAATGCTTGGATAGTAACAGGGAACTAAAAGTTTGAAACTACCGAGGCATTGTTAGCTGGAAAGTCACTTCACCAGCAACGAGATATGCATTCAAGGACCAGAAAATACCGAACAAGCACTTTATTCTAACGAAGAAACAACCAATTTGCTTTAGGGTGATACTTTTCTAAGATTTTTCCGGTCCGGTCCATATTTTCGCTTCATATCTGCCCGACCTACTATATATAGTAGGTAATGAAAAATAGCCTTTAATATTTATGCTTCAATTGCTATCTCAATTTCTGATATATAAATTGATTCATGGTTTTTAGTATCATGATATGTATCAGTATAAAGATGTTTAATGAACTTGTGTAACCATGAGCTCAAAATAAAAAGGTGAATATATGAAAACATTCTACATATCTTTTGTATTTTGTCAAAAAGTCGAAAAATATGGATACTTCAAAGAAAAACTCCTGTTTATATTATTGATTAGATTGAAAAGAACTCAGGAATATGCAAAACAATAAGCAAAAACGTAAAAAATTGGGGTATAATTTGTCCTAGCAATTGTACTACTATATATAGTAGGTCAGCCGTTAATGGGTTAAGATCTAAGCCCCACTTTTTGAGAAGGTTCACATTCTCTGTGGCGGCCTTGTCTACTACCTCTTTAACCACTTCATTGGGAGAGAGGTCTTTACCCCAAATACGAGAAGAGATCAGTTTCCTCGGTTCGTGCCTCACCGCAGCCGAGGCGAACCCAAACTCTCTACAGGCTCTCCTAGCTTTAAAAAAGCTATAGAGATCCTTCGTAACTGTGACCAGATGGATTTTGGCCACAACCATGAACATGTCCTGGTTCTTGGGGTCACTTGCCATCGTTTCTAGTGTCGGTTGCAACAACATCGTTGCCACAAGTCTTTCCTTTGTCTCTTGCTCTCCACGCAAGAGAACTTCCGACAGTTTTGGAAGTGCCTCACCGAACTGGCGTACAGCAATATCAGCTTTCAGCTTCCCGACTGAGAAGGTAAGGTGTACGTCCTTCCAGTCTTCTTGGTACAAGGGCAAGGTCAGAGATAACGGCTTGCACTCCTCCAAGGAGGGGCATGGTTTCCCTGCCTCCACTGCCTTTAAGGCTGCCTTATATCCCTTTTTCCAAGAAGGGAAAGGTTCTGGTAGGAGAGGCCACAAAAGAGGGAAGCTTCTTACTCAAGGCGGGCACCTTTGAGTTAGAGAAGCCCCTCTCTTTCATCGAGCTCGCTAGTAACGTCTGAGCTTTACTATGGTAAAAAACTATGACCTCTTTCGGCTCCGTCTCCTCCTTTAAAGCTGGCTCCTTCCTATGACGGACATAGCAGTCCGGATAAGAATCTTTGTTGGGCCAAAATTCCACTTCTTCCAGTGGAATTGGTCCCAACTTTTCTGAGATCACGATCTTCCCGGTTGTCATTGGCATGTGTTCGGCATACCTCCAAGGATTGGTATCCGAGCACAAAGGAAGATCCTTCACGCTGAGCCGCTTCCGGGGCCCACGTGATTCTGCAAGTCTACGTATCTCCAGTTTCATTGCACCTTCCTTCTCATCATTCTTCCTTTGAATTTGTTGGATCATCTCAACAATGGAAGAAAGAGTCCTTCACAGTTCATCTGGGATAGCAGACGATGTAGAAGGAACTGGTTCTGGGTCCGGAAGCAATGTAACCGACACTTCGTCGATTTCTTGCTCTTCTACTTGAGGAGCCTGGAACAGCTCCTCTTCCTGACCTTCTCCTAGAAAGTCCTTCTCAGTAGACTCCGACACCTCCAACATCCTATTGTTCTATTGGAGGTCTTGAAGGGCGGCCGAGACATCAGAATGTACCGGATTCTGGGCAGTTGGTATCTCCACTTGAGGCTGGGGGATTATTGCATCAGCCGATGCTTTAGGGAAAAGGTAGGCCCTCATCTTCTCATTTGGCAGGTAGGGGTCTGAGGTGTTTTTCTGAAAACCCCTCACCCAGAATAGTAACGTTTCCCTGGCAGCATCCCTTGACTCCTTCGAGTTAGGGTCGTCGAAAACCTGAGGGTCCCAATAGCGGAGATCAACTCTGGAGGCTGCACATGCTGCGTGCCTCCTACAATATTGATGTCCACAGAAGTTCTTACTGCAGACATTACAGATCACACTCCCGCACTTCGGATGGTCCTCCTGTAAAGAGAAGAAAAATCCATGAGTATATAGAGAAGGCTTTCACTTATATTGAGACATTTAGCTTATATAGAAAAGCTAAAAAAGAAAGAAGGAAAGACACATACTTGTATTTCCTGCCCAGTCAATTGCTAAAACCTCCCGATATATTAAAACTAAGGGTAATTCTATTCTAGATTACCTTATGTAATATCCTAAACGGAAATTTAAGGTGTAGTTCGCACCTTGAGATAAAGTTTTAATATAAGGGATAGAAAGAATAGAGAAAGAACTTACTTTCTATATATTGTACGGTCTCAACAAAAGGCTGTACAAGATAACATTAAGTATGATGAAGAACTTTAGTGTTTTCACAAGCTCTGTACAGCAGTTTCTGCTAATGCAGTGTGTACTACAGTACAAATATAGCAACTACTGTACATCGCATTCTGTTATGCCGGCTAGCACGCGGCGTTACATGCCGGCATGCGCCTGCACGTGCCGGCTGGCATCTACCCCTGTATAGTTCAAAGATATACTATCTTTGACTAATAGGCGGCAGCCCACTGATTAGAGACTGTGTGCCGGCCGGTAATCATTACCAGTCGACTACTGAAAACACTAATACCCGGCTGTCGGCCGCTAATCATAGTGGCCAGCAGATTCGTGCTGTGTTTCCACTACCGGCAGGCAAAGGTAATAATACCCATGCCCGCAGACAGTAGCCAAGACCCAGAAAGCCTCCTCCTGCCCGGCTGTCGGCTGTTGAGTCGGCAGCCGGGTTTGGGGTGCAACACAATAGTCAGATAAAAAGTATGGATGTAAGGTTATAAGGCGGCATTGCCATACGACCTTCCATCCAGAAAGAGTGAACTTAGGGAAGGGGAGAATGTAGCATTCAGGCTTCCAAAGAATCCATAGCCTGCAGGGCTCTATCAGCAGACATGGAAGGGAGACCAAGGGAGGTCTGGGGTTCACTCTACAAAGAACAAAGAGTCTCTGCCGGCCGATACGTAATGCCAGCCGGCAGAGAGCAGAGCCGGTACTCCATCCTAACCTATATTAGATACGGAAGTAGGACTGCAGCCAAAAAAAAAAAATAAAATAAAGAGAGGTGGGGAGGGGATAGGGGTCCTATAGACTTCGTTCTAGCAAGAGACACACTCAGCAGTTAGGGAAGCTCATCCTAACGTAGAGTTGTCTATTAGGGAGGAACACTGGTAATACTTGCTATCTTCCTCCCAACCAGAACAAAGTTAGGTAAAGTTATTTTGCCGAGCAATAGAGAAAACTCATTCTCCAGCCCGAGAAAAACACCACATGACAGTCTGCTAGGCCCCTAGAGGAAGGAATCATCTCTTACATAATCCTTCCATCGAGGACTAGGGAAGAAAGCTTCCTCTGTCCGCCCCTAACCTAGCGAAGTAGACTCATTCTCTATGCTAGGAAGAAGCAGACCACAGACTAGAAAACTCTGATGTTCTGCCCTACCCTAAAAAACTAGCATTCTGGTTATCAGGTCAGGACAGACATATCCTAGAATAGTTACAAATGAATTATTATACAGATAGAACCAATAGGATTAGGCCGAAGGCATACAGAGGGAGAGAGGGATTGAACTTAGCCTCCGGAGGAGAAAAGAACAATCGGGGATGTGCAAAAGTATACTGCTGTACCTAGAATACTAGACTAGGTAAGGTGAGAATCGATTACCTAAATCACCCTAACTCTCTCGAATACAATCTTGGAAAAAACATTCAACAATATCTTACATGTATAAAATATTTGCCTATAGCTTCAATAATATAACACTCGGAAAAACTTATATCATGCATGAAAGTACTAGTGCCAGACGTCTAGGCTACGAAGCCTCGCGAAGGGCAAGATCGGTACCTCGACCCGTATCGAATTCACCGAACTAAAAACTGACGGTATAATATAAGCATTCCTAGAGGAGCTAAATAGTTAAATTATTAAAGCATAAAAAACTAGGAACGTCGCTCCAGCTAACTAAATGACCCAAAAGAGCGAGCGATAGCATCCAGGATGCCTCTGGTAGGCAACAGCTCTTGTTTACGTTAATATCACTATTGATTTAATACAAAACTATAAGAGCTTTCATTTATACATAGTAAAGATAATACTAAACTTTCCAGAGGCAGGAGAAGTCATCAAAATGTTGAATTAAATCCAAAAATAACGAAAGAACACTAGGGAAAAGCACAGAGTAGTAGAGCTACACGAAAAGGAATAAAGAGGGTGCTACTGCCTTCATCAGATACACACTGGAAACAGAATAGGAGAGATGCCTTATGAGCGGCTCTCTTTTCATTATCGTTTCAGATTCTTGTCACTGTACCCCCTCGAAGCGTTAATACTGTTTTGGGTGAAGATAGCTATGTGACGTGTCAAGAATACTTCCTCTGATATTATGTGATATCTCTGTGAGATTATTTAGGGATATTCGCTCCAGGAGTTAGAATTCTGGATACCTAAAGGTAAAATTCTCTGGGAATATCACTGTAGTCAATTATACCCTAGAAAACTACCTAATAGGAACTTCCATCAGGACTACATGGCCTGAAACCAAATATATATATATATATATATATATATATATATATATATATATATATATATATATATATATATATATATATATATATATATATATATATATATATTTATATATATGGATAAATATCAACACAACATCATGTTCAAATAGAAATAAATTTCTACCTCATACTTGGGATCGAACGCTAGCCCCTTCTAATGAAAGGCCAGGTCGAAACTAACTATGCCACGAGAGGCCATAACAGAAATCGGAACCAGACGCTACCTAGCTGTCCGAGGATTTACCTGGCGAAACATCAGTCTCTTACCAGCGAGTTTTACCCGATTTCCCGGCCCACCACGTGACACAACTGGTAATAATTCATTCAAATTACCCCGAATGAGTCAATATGGATAAATATCAACACAACATCGTGTTCAAATAGAAATAAATTCCTAACAGTGACTATATATATATATATATATATATATATATATATATATATATATATATATATATATATATATATATATATATATATATATATATATATATATATATATATATATATATATATATATATATATATATATATATCAAATAAGCCATATGTATTAATACATTAAAGTCTGGATTCTCTTAACGACCTTGGGATCAGAGCCCAAGGCGGAACCTCCCAAAGACTATGATATCGGACCGGCGGGGATTTGAACCCTCGCCAGGATATCTGTATGCCAGTGACCATACCATTCCGCCACGAATGGTATGGTCACTGGCATACAGATATCCTGGCGAGGGTTCAAATCCCCGCCGGTCCGATATCATAGTCTTTGGGAGGTTCCGCCTTGGGCTCTGATCCCAAGGTCGTTAAGAGAATCCAGACTTTAATGTATTAATATATATGGCTTATTTAAAATATGAAAGAAACACGCTTAAATGTCCAAAAAATTTGTCATATATATATATATATATATATATATATATATATATATATATATATATATATA
This sequence comes from Palaemon carinicauda, assembly GCF_036898095.1. Lineage (NCBI taxonomy): Eukaryota > Metazoa > Arthropoda > Malacostraca > Decapoda > Palaemonidae > Palaemon > Palaemon carinicauda. Next base: position 44,055,937 of record NC_090731.1, on the reverse strand, counting down.
TATATATATATATATATATATATATATATATATATATATATATATATATATATATATATATATATATATATATATATATATAGCAACAGCAACAAATATTTATATTCATATGAGGGGTTTGTTTAATTTTTATCTCCACGTTGGCCACTGCCGATCAGGGTTGCTGATCATGGCTGTACACAAACCCTACCACCGTACCACGTTATCACCAATAATTCTCAATTAAAGCATTTTATCTAATTTTGTTTGTCTCAACTATATACAGTGTCATTGTTATTTATACTCAAGAATAAACGGGGTTTGCAGTGGGATGATCTTTATTATCAGAATTAGGAGGGAAATATATAGGGTAATATTTCATTGCAGGAATCTAATTTCTAATTAAAGGATTCCAACTAATTCTCCAGTGTTCGATATCACAAGTTCTTGCATCCTCCCTTTTCACATTTAATGAACTTGTGACAGTGAGAAAAATTACATTGTACTTTT
>NC_090731.1:44037948-44040448 GCF_036898095.1 Palaemon carinicauda | reverse complement strand
GATAAGCATAATGATAATTGTAATAATATAAACGATAATGATGGCAATAAGAACATTTATAGGGATATTATGATTAATATTAGTAACGTTAATTATAACGATTATCAAGATATTAATAACATTATCAATAGTATTATTATCAACAGTATTAGTGATAATAATAATAATAATAATAATAATAATAATAATAATAATAATAATAATAATAATAATAATAATGAAAACATAAGTAATCATGTTAATAAGGATAATGATAATAATAACAATAATGACCGAACTATCTTCTACCTTATTCATCTAAAATTGTTGAACGTCTGTTAATCAAGAAAGTGATTAGATATGCTGAAAATAAACATCTTTCTCCAGGTAAGTCACTTGATTTTCCCGAAGATATTCTTACAACTTCCTGTTGTGACGAAATCCCGGGGTTCTAGTCATTAGGTTGATATAATTCTTCTGGTTTCCGTGCCGCTTTCAAAGGTTTAAAGATCGCACATGAATGGCAGAGGCAAAGAACATGGTTAGGTTACAACGAACAAATAAACTAACAAGTTTGAGGGACACTCGATCCCCAGTCTGGGGTTCAGTAGTTAAGGACGCCACAACGGCCACCACAAGAGTTAATCATGAGGCAACAATTTCATACTACATCAGAGGTGGTGAATCATATCTTTGTGTTATTATTGATTTCCTTGAAACCGTAACATTATTTAGGTTTCCGCAAATTACATGAATTATATATTTTCAAATTGGATAAGTTATATTTCCTGTATTTTGACTGTTGTTGTCCATGCAAACCATATTATGTTGCCCCCGCCCCCATTATAAAAAAACTATTCGGGGATCCCAGTTGGATAAAAGAGTGGGGGGGGGGGTGATGGACAAATTAATCGTATGAAATAAAATGATAACTGTAATATATATAAAAAAAAATAAATAAAATAAAACCTTTGCGCCTGTTGTAACCATATATACAGTTTTACGGATAAACGATTTTTACCTTGAGTAACAATACGAGTGCACACAAGGACGGCATTTCATCTTCCTGGGAGCTTATATAAGCCTTCATTAACTTCAAAATATTCATATATATCATTATGTTGCTTTTAGAAACTGTATTAACCATAAACATTGATTACACATATCATAAATATTTTGTTTTCCCATTGTGGACTTCATGCACATGGCACCCTTCAGGTAAGGCGGGATAAAAAGACTACGGAAATATGAAAAAATCCGGAAACGTCAGATTTCACGATTTCAGGAGCTCAGCTTCTGTCAAGTAACCGTATCAAATATTTTTTATACTGCTAAACTTAATTCCTCCTTTCTAATCTTAGTCAGGTGACTCTCATCTTGAAATGTTAGACAGACACTTGAGTGACATGAAATTCCTTCCCTTGACCTGGATAATTCCGGGCCAAACATCTCCCTCATCGTAATTCTATCTCACAGTTTCGCTTCAATCTCCAAAGTCATTGTGTTCTAGCTGTTTTAATTTCTTTTCCAGAGGAAAAAATCCTCCAGAATCTCAAATATATTCACAATTATTACGTGCTCCGTTTTCCTTTGATGTTATTACATCTATAAATCCTTCAATTCACAAGCCGATGACAATATAGTGCTAAACTATCTACGGAGAAGGTAGCTATTGTTTACTTTGGTACCATATACTAATCATAACATAGCCTTACCGAAAGTTTGAGATCCAACAATATTTCAATTCGTTTGAAATTTATTCCAATTTTCTTTTTCAATTTCTAGTTATTATTTCACATTGCATCACTTTCGGAATATCCTTTTTTTTTCGTCATAATTTATTAATATCTGATTGCAATAGCTTACTTTATTCAACGTTTTATAATGTTTTCAACAATAAGCTACTTAGGGTGCTCTATGCTTGATTCCATTTGGACTTCAGCCGCCACTGGAGGGATATATATATATATATATATATATATATATATATATATATATATATATATATATATATATATATATATATATATATATATATATATATATATATATATATATACCACCAATTAATGATATTTCACCACTAAATCTTTAAAAACGTCACAATAGTAGAATATAAAATTATAGCTCAAATTATTAGTTGAAGGATAAGATTTTTACTTTATATTTCCAACAATCTAAAAACATGTTATATATATATATATATATATATATATATATATATATATATATATATATATATATATACATATATATATATATATATATATATATATATATATAAATAGATAAATATATATATATATATATATATATATATATATATATATATATATATATATATATATATATATATATATATATATATATATATATAAAACACCAATTCATGATATTTCACAATTAAATCTTTGGAAAACGTCAAAAGAAAAAAAAAATGAAATTCTAACTCTTATGATTAGTTGGAGGATAAAAAAAATTATATTTCTAATAATTTAAGAACATGATATATATATATATA
>NC_090731.1:44027948-44032948 GCF_036898095.1 Palaemon carinicauda | reverse complement strand
AGTTCAATCCCTCTCTCCCTCTGTAAGCCTTCGGCTTAATCCTATTGGTTCTATTTGTATAATAATTCAGTTGTAACTATTCTAGGATATGTCTGTCCTGACCTGATAACCAGAATGACTGTTTTTTTAGGGTAGGGCAGAACATCAGAGTTTTCTAGTCTATGGTCTGCTTCTTCCTAGCATAGAGAATGAGTCTCCTTTGCTAGGTTAGGGGCGGACAGAGGAAGCTTTGCTTCCCTAGTCCACGATGGAAGGATTATGTAAGAGATGATTCCTTCCTCTAGGGGCCTAGCAGACTGTCCTGTGTTGTTTTTCTCAGGCTGGAGAATGAGTTTTCTCTGTTGCTCGGCAAAATAACTTTACCTAACTTTGTTCTGGTTGGGAGGAAGATAGCAAGTATTGCCAGTGTTCCTCCCTAATAGACAACTCTAGGTTAGGATGAGCTTCCCTAACTGCTGAGTGTGTCTCTTGCTAGAACGAAGTCTCTAGGACCCCTACCCTTCCCCACCTCTCTTTCTATTATTATTTTTTTTTTTTTGGCTGCAGTCCTACTTCCGTACCTTAATATAGGTTAGGATGGAGTACCGGCTCTGCTCTCTGCCGGCTGGCATTACGTGTCGGCCGGCAGAGAATCTTTGTTCTTTGTAGAGTGAACCCCAGACCTCCCTTGGTCTCCCTTCCATGTCTGCTGATAGAGCCCGGCAGGCTATGGATTCCTTGGAAGCCTGAATGCTACATTCTCCCCTTCCATATGTTCACTCTTTTCAGCTGCAGGAGCCTTGGAGCTCATGGTGTCATGTAGGGAGGCAGTTGCCAAGTAGGAGCAACTGTTTACTTTTTTTTTTTTTTATTAGAACTCCATTTCCCTACTTCTGATGAAGAGTCCTGCGGAGCTGCACTCCCTACAGTAGCTGAGAGTGAACTAAAGTCGCTACTTTGTGTGGAGCTGTGGGTGTTTTTATTCAGCCCCAAAGAGTGTGAGAATTTTCATTTTTTATTTCTTAATATTTATTTAACTGTTAGTCTCTCTCTCGTTGAGAGTGTGGTGATAAAAAATTTAAATGTTAGACTCTCTCTCATTGAGAGTTTAGTTTCCCATTGGAGAATTTTTGTTAGTGTTTTTTGTTAATATTAAACCCTGTCTTGGTGTGTGCCTTTTTAGGCATTAATGTTCATTGGTTAAGTGTTAATGGTTAATTGTTATCTAAGTATTAGCTGTTAATAGTTAGTGTTAATTGTTTTCGTTTTTACTAACCAATTTTTATGCCAGATGTTGTTATCACCACTGACCTCTCTTATCGTGCAATAAAAACTTGCACCACAGCCCGACAGGGGTCGTAACATATTTTGCAACCATGACAGGACAGAAAGCTCAGTGTATCTGGTATTCTGGTGGGTGCAGCGACACTATGGTGTACTCTTCAATATTCATTTTTTTTGTTTTTGTTTTAGTGTTGCCTTTCTCCCCTGAATTTTTTCTTTGTTTTACAAAATGGAGGGAATTATTTTTGATCCAGCTAAGTTTTTCTGGTCACTGATTGTCTTAAATATTTGCCCCTGCTAAGTAAGAAACAATTGGTTGAGTGTGCTAAGTGGTTGGGTATTCCGCGGAAGATGGTAGACACCAGAGCAGAGATATTGGTATTAGTTAGGGATAAAATAAAACAGGAGTTTGCTAAAGCTGAACATTCAGGGAGTGAGAGTGAGGTAATAGGTGATAGTGAGGAGAGTGTGAGTGAGGGTTTCGAAGGGGACAATGTAAGTATGAGGGGTGGTCTAACTCTGTTCCTGTTGTTGTAGGTACCATTTACGAGGGTCCAGGAAACTTTCCCCAGGTTCTGGGTAATGTGTCCTCTAATCTGTTTTTGGCCCCCTCTGATTCTGTACCCTACATATCTCAGGCCCCTGTTAATGAGTTGGGTGACTCCAAGGAGGAGAAGGAACACAACCTTATTTGTAAGCGCATAGGGTTGCGAAAAATGGAGTTTGAAGAGAACGAGCGGGTAAGGCGTCATGAGTTGGAGATGGTGAAATTAAATATAGAGATGGGTTATTGCCTTATTCTATGTTTGGTTTCCACCAGGTCCCTCAGTGTGAGGCACCTCGTATATCCACCAGAGAGTTGCCAATGCATCTTCCGGTGTATTTTTCATCTTTCAGTCTTGGATGGTCTGGGATGCATCTTAAGTATTTATCGAGCTTATTCTTAGACACATCTACGCTCACTCCTGATATGTTTCTTAGATGAGCTGCCAGGGCATTAAATAATCGCTGCATTATTGATGCTAGTGTGTAGTGGATTAATGTCCCGTCTGCCTTCCTTAGTTTTCCTGGTATAGTTTTTGGCACTATTAATCTACCCGAGATTTGCTCTTTCTGATATTTTTAGTGCTTAGTAGCTACGACTTCTTTTAGTCTATTAGTTAATTTGATGTTAATGTCTGGTCTGGCCAGCAAAAATTAAGGATCCTATCGGGTTAATTATTTATTTTTATTATATCTTTGTTTGAGCCTTAGCATTAATTATAGGGAATCCAGAGTGATTCAGGCTTATGTGTAGTAGGTATTTTTGATCGCATGGTTGTGATATTTGTAATATCAGACAAGGTTGAGTTGTATTTGTGTTAGGTTTAGGTATTAAATATTGTGAAGTTTATTTGGTGTTTTGTTTCCTCTGACCTTTAGCCCTGAGTTACATTTTTACTGACAACAATGATTGAAAGAACTTTAGTTACGCATCCCAGGGGTCGTAACAATTACAAGAATCATAAAACATCATGAAATATGCATGTTGGAAGTGGGGAGAAGGAGTATTGAGAGAAACAGCTGCTCGGTGATACCTGATTTTGACAGCTCATGCACCGTAGACAGCTTGACTGATTAAGTCAGTGTTGCCCTTTCTATAATTTGATACTTCTGAAAATGAATTTATGAAATCTACGGCAAAATTTGAGCGCCCGAATAATTTGCTCATTTGTACAGGAACTCGTAGAAATCCAGAGAGAGAGAGAGAGAGAGAGAGAGAGAGAGAGAGAGAGAGAGAGAGAGAGAGAGAGAGAGAGAGAGAGAGAGAGAGCGCTCGACCCTCATCCTCCACCCACTATATTTTGCTACTGAAACCTTGAAGTTTCACTGCATTATAACCTGATCTAACAAACTTGCAAGAATGGAAATTAGCTTTAAATATATGTAAACGTACTTAGGTAAAATAAACATACACCTTGATACATTAAACATTTAATTGATTCAACAAAAGAAAACACATGAATTATCATTAATTCATCATTGGGTAGGCTATATCAAACAATGATTTGAAATAACAAATTAATTTGTCCTCGCTTTCCTACTCATCACTGTCACTGGTGATGTTCATAATCAATTTCTCAGTTAGATGGTCACGTACTATTTCCCTTTTCCTATAAATATCCTCCACTTGTCTTGCATCACGCACACAGGACTTCGAGTCCTCTGCTCTTACTCTGTCTGTTATTGCACGTTTAGTTATCCTCCATTATTACAGTTACTCCTTTATACTTCAGTGTATGTATAGTCTATCGCGGTATGGTTACTGAGCTGACAGCTGTTTCTCTTTATTCAATGTTAGCTCGGCTAACAACTGCGTTTGAAATTCCCGCTAAATACAGTCACTAGCTACTTTAGTGACCCTATAGATGAAGCCCATATTTTCTAAACATTAAGTATGGTATTTGGACACATGGACTATTATATTTATACTATACAGCATCTTCGTATTTGAATGACTTTCACAATATACATGATTTTGACCAATTTCTTATATATTTACGGAATATTGAAGATAAGTGAATCAGAGTGCATTACAAATAGCGTAGAATCCTTGACTTTGACTGTTTGAGTTATACTTCAGTCATAGTTTTCTCAAAGTTCTCAAACGTTGTGATCATTTAGCAAACATTTTCATTTTCTTTAAAGAGTGTAATTAGCTTCTACAATAACAAAAACCTGAACTAGTACTTGAAAGCGCCTTCAATACACTCAAATGAATAGCCACACGAATAGTTGCTGTAATCCAATTACCACCTTCGCTTAGGAAGGGGCGGGTCATCACCGCCAACTTAGGGTGTGGAAGGTATAGTTGCGGTATACAAAAATAACTTATAAATTAAGGTGTTGACAAAATCAGGGAAATGAAAGGCTGCCAAACAATCATGTATATTATATAAACTACCATGTGGTATATGTGACAAGGTATATATAAGAGAGTCAGTATAATTTGAAAGAATAATAAAGAACATAGAGATTCCATGAAAAGAGAAGATGAAAATACCACTGTTTTTAAACACACGACACTAGAACATCATCCGGTAGATTTTAAGAATATGTACAAATTGATATCAATGTCTGACACATAGTGGGAAACTGATTAAAGCTGTTTCAATTTAAAATTCTAATAATCTTAATATTTATATGAGTAATTTTAAGTTGGATCCGTTTATTAATGATATTGTCAAAAACAGTGTAATTATTGTTGAGGAATTGTTAAAGGATACAAACAAACCACCGGGAAATGCCGTTAATGTGCGCTTAGACTGTAACTGGTTTTTTATCTCTGACGAACCTTTCTGCAATTCTTATACAAAAATTTGTAACCACTTGTTTTCTAAAGAGGAAGGGAGATGGTCCCTTCGAAAGCTAAATAAATTTCATTTTTCATGAATTATATATAATATATATATATATATATATATATATATATATATATATATATATATATATATATATATATATATATATATATATATATATATATATATACATGTGTGTACATATATATATATATATATATATATATATATATATATATATATATATATATACATACATACATATATATATATATATATATATATATATATATATATATATATATATATATATATATATATATATATATATATATATAGAGAGAGAGAGAGAGAGAGATATATATATATATATATATATATATATATATATATATA
>NC_090731.1:44017948-44022948 GCF_036898095.1 Palaemon carinicauda | reverse complement strand
CCCTCACCACTTCGTTCTTAACCCTATCTACTCGAGATACACCAGCCATACTCCTTAGACACTTTATCTCAAACACATTCAATTTCTGTCTCTGCGTCACTTCCATTCCCCACGACTCCGATCCATACAACACAGTTGGTACAATCACTTTCTCATATAGAACTCTCTTTACATTCATGCCCAACCCTATATTTTATACTACTCCCTTAACTGCCCTCAAAACTTTGGATCCTTAATTCACTCTCTGACGTACAGTTAGAATCAAAAGAACGCCGACACTCAGGGGAAATCTTTCGTCAGATGTCTCGAGTGTTCCCTAGACAAAACAGACAAAGAGTTGCTCCTCTTACTACTGCTACGAAATGGGCGGAGCCTTCCCCAACCTTGGTGAATCAAAGAGTAAAGGGCTGTCATTGTTAGCGAAAGCATTGAAATGTTACAGATTCTCAGCTATCATTTGACGTCTCAAATATCCACTATAGATACTGGATACACGAACACACACACACGCACACATGCATATATATATATATATATATATATATATATATATATATATATATATATATATATATATATATATATATATATATATATATATATATATATATATATATATATATATATATATATGTTATGAACCCCCAAAATCATATAGAAAATCTTGGAGTGTCGTAGCTAAACAATTCCTTCCGTAACAGCTACATTAGGTATTTTTGACATTAGTCATGCTCAAGTTACGATGAATGAAAAAAGTAGTTTCAATTATGTTTCTATGTTGAAAAATATTAATAAAAAACACCCTACATGAGTTATACCCACCTAAAGGACGTTCGGGGAGAGAGAGAGAGAGAGAGAGAGAGAGAGAGAGAGAGAGAGAGAGAGAGAGAGAGATCAAATGGTTTGAGCTCAATCTTGTCAATGAATTAATCTACCAGCACATATACTCCTTTTTAGACATTTATGCATATCAAAATTTTGTTTGTCATTATTATGCAATGTTTTTAATAGAAATGATTGTATTATGCTCCCAAAAGCTTATCGTTATTTTTCAGATGCTAGATTGACAGCTAAAAACTACTTCGTTTATAGATATTCATTGATTGTAACATTTCGTAATACGTGGGGATACTTTCTTGTAAAATAGTTCTTAAGTTATTCAGATTCAGGGGTATGCGCTGTTTCAGTCTTTACACCCTAAGACACTTTCCCTTTATCCATCATTTTTTTTTTTTTTTTTTCACATTCCCATCGTTGAGCTTTGACGACTTACTGTCTGCTATCTTGGCCTTGAATGGTTAGCATTGCCATTTGAACTAAAATTTTAAACATATATAGTAAAATCTTTTCTACATTGCTAATACAATCTTTATCGCAAATGCTTGATTCACTTGATAATTATCGAGACCAAATGGCAAAATTGGAGATAGTTATTACAAGGTATAGATAACGGGATTATTTTGTTAGATTCAAATGCTTATCCAAATAATGGGTGGTTTTGTGGAAAAATTACTATAATTAGTGAGTCGTCTTTTGCTTTTGGGCGTTTGGAGGATTTGCTTCCTGAAGGATCCGTATACCAACATTTGTCCGGCTGCATATAGTTTGATCATTATATTTTGTACTCTTCTATATACCTTAAATGCTCTGTAGGAAAATATAACCGGTTGCTCTAAAATCAACTAAGATTTTTTCGTTAAATGGAATAATAATAAAGGAATGGGATATATATTGTATACAAAATCTGAGTGGCACCACTTATTCATGGACGCATGGTTCATAATGCAATTTTTTTTAGTGTGATGGAGATGGTAAAAACAAAGATAGAGGAAAATGAAATACAGTCTCCAAATGCCTTATTCCGGAATCCAGCTAATGAATATCTTGTCTTGGCTTCACAAAAATATTAAATGGTTTCAAGTTGTAATGGTCAAGTGAAGATGTTTCTGCTGCCGCTTGAGAGAGATTTACTTTAGAGGCACAGTGAGAAGCTAAGAACCAAAGTTGACGGACTAAGACGAGCACCGAGCCGGAAGGGCATTAATTTTAAAGATAATGTTTAATAAAAAAATGAATAAATAATGATAGAAAGAAATTCAAATATTAAATAACGAATCAGGGAATAGAGGGAGAAACTCAGGAAATAAAATCTAAAGAATGGGAGAAAATATTTAGGAATCCATGAGTATCGCTCCTCAGCTGTATAATTTAGTGATGAAAAGGACAATCAAAATTTATTTCCGGGATATTTTAATATTTGGTTTTTCCCTTCCCCCACTCAAGGCATCAGCTGTAGAAATTGGGGTTTAACTACTACCCTGATAAATTGAGGAGCTGGTATGGATAGCTATTGCTCGAACAATCTGAACTAGAGCTTCACGGATAGTAATGCATTTTTCGCTTGTTAAGCGCCCATCTACCTGGCGTAATTCACCCGGTCTAAAGAACAACATCTAGCACCCCATAGCTTTGCTAATTCGGGCACTTGATCACTGTAAATAAAGACTTTATCATACAAAGCTAAGCCTATTTGAATCAAGATTATAAGACCTTAGTGCATGGAATTGATAATTAGTTAGTTTGATCTCAACGCTGTTTAATTTCTCAAGATAAAGCTACTAACAATTATATAATCATTGATAACTAACAACAGGGTATTAGAATGGGGAATCATTTCCTGCTTATGCCATCTATTGGTGTATTTCTCCAGGAAAATTAGAAAAGAATTCATTTTGGAAAATAGGTATATCAAAATTTCATGACAAAATTTCTGAAAATTATGTCGTTTGGAGACTATGATTTGTCAAGAAAACAAATTTTTAAACCTTTTGCCAAAATAAGATAGCATCCTCATCTACCTCAATATAAACTATTTTCGATACGAAATAATAAATTCTGATTGCATTCAAGGTGCTTTGCAGTCATCAGTATCTATTATATCCATCATCGATTATCTATTATGCACAGTTAATACTTGAATTTCGTTACTTATCAACCTTCCATCAGCAGCAGCTACTTTATTCTACTGCTGCTATCTTTTACGAATCAAACAATAATGACTTGCTAGAACATTGACGGTTATCAAATAACACTCAAGCAATTATGTATCTTAAAGGCTGTATCATGAATCTACAATCAACCTGTTTCCACAACCCCTAGCATAGAAATGACTTTCCTATTTGCTCAGTGTCAGAATGGCCGTAGCAGGGGGGTGAAGGAGGAGACCCCCCCCTACCTTTCCTAGAAAGTGTCTACTTGGTCCCTCTTACGAAAAAGTAGCAATGGAAATATAATGGTATATATATATATATATATATATATATATATATATATATATATATATATATATATATATATATATATATATATATATATATATATATATATATATATATATACACACATATGGGTGAGTGTATGTGCATGTGTGTTTTGTATTTATAGTGAATAGTTAAGACGTCAAATGATTATACGGAATTGAAATATGGCAACTCGATTTGTAACATTTGTATGCTTTTGCTAACAAAGACAGCTCTTTACTGTATGATTCGCTAAGGTTTGAGAATACTCAGCTCATTTCGTAGAAGTTGTAAGAAGAGCAACTACTTGTCCGTTTTGTCATGGGACCACTAGAGACATCTGACGAAAGATATCCCCTGAGTGTCAGCGTTCTTTTGATTCTAACTGTACATCTGCTTCCACCCTACCATTTGCTGCAACAACAGACCCCAAGTACTTAAACTGGTCCACCTCCTCAAGTAACTCTCCATTCAATATGACATTCAACCTCTCACCACTTTCCATTTTCGTGCATCTCATAAGCTTACTCTTACCCACAATAACTCAACTTCCTTCTCTCACACACCCTTCCAAATTCTGTCACTAACCGGACAAGCTTCTCTTCTGTGTCTACAACCAGTACAGTATCATCCACAAACAACAACTGATTTACCTCCCATTCATGGTCATTCTCGTCTACCAGTTTTAATCCTCGTCCAAGCACTAGAGGAGTCACCTCTCTCACAACTCAATCAACATACAAGTTAAATAACCACGGCAACATCACACATCCCTGTCTCAGCCCCACTCTCACCGGAAACCAATCGCTCACTTCATTCCCTATCGTAACACATGCTTTACTACCTTTGTAGAAACTTTTCACTGCTTGCAGCAACCTTCCACCAACTCCATATAACCTCATCACATTCCACATTGGATGGTTGTTGCAAGAAGCAAAAAGTTTCTGCAAACGAAGTGAAGCATGTGTTAGAATAGGAAAAGAAGTGAGTCATTGGTTTCCGGTGAGAGTGGGGCTGAAACAGGGATGTGTGATGTCACCGTGCTTGTTTAACTTGTATGTTGATGAAGTTGTGAGAGAGGTGAATGCTCGAGTGCTTGGACGAGGATTAAAACTGGTTGACGAAAATGACCATGAATGGGAGGTAAATCAGTTGTTGTTTGCGGATGATACTGTACTGGTTGCAGACACAGAAGAGAAGCTTAACCGACTGGTGACAGAATTTGGAAGGGTGTGTGAGAGAAGAAAGTTGAGAGTTTATATAGGTAAGAATAAGGTTATGAGATGTACGAGAAGGGAAGGTGGTGCAAGGTTGAATGTCATGTTGAATGGTGAGTTACTTGAGGAGGTGGAACAGTTTAAGTACTTGGGGTCTGTTGTTAAGGCTAATGGTGGAGTGGAAGCAGATGTACGTCAGAGAGTGAATGAAGGTTGCAAATTGTTGGGGGCTGTTAAGGGAATAGTAAAAAATAGAGGGTTGGGCATGAATGTAAAGAAAGTTCTATATAAGAAAGTGATTGTACCAACTGTGTTGTATGGATCGGAGTTGTGGGGAATGATAGTGATGGAGAGACAGAAATTGAATGTGCTTGAGATGAAGTGTCTAAGGAGTATAGCTGGTGTATCTCGAGTAGATAGGGTTAAGAACGAATTGGTGAGTGTGAGAACGGGTGTAGGAAATGATTTAGCAGCTAAAGTGGAT
>NC_090731.1:44000448-44012948 GCF_036898095.1 Palaemon carinicauda | reverse complement strand
GTCCCATTACTATTTTTCAAACAAATCCTATGGCCAAGATATATAGTATAATGTCAGCTGCTCCGATTTTAGTTAAGGTATTGGTTTTATAATAAAAGAGACTATTATTTTGAAAAATTTCCATAAGGATAGATAAAAAAAAACAAAAAAACAATAGATGTCATGATCATCGATCGGTGCTGTACCAAGCAATGTTTTGGTCATTGAGTGAAAGACAATTGCATAATCCTTTAGTTTTGCAATTTTTTTTTTTTCTGGCATAAAGCATACTATGGTTAGAGAAATTACTGTCAGAATTCCATATCTTCTTGGAAAGAAATCATATTCAAGATTGGAAAAATATCGCTTGCCGTTTCAAGAAGATACAAAATAATGGGAAAGTTACACCCAGAGTAGAACTAAACACCTCCTCAAATGAGTCTGAAACAGGAAATTATCATAGAAACAATTCAGCTGCAGCAATCTATGCCTGTCTCCTTGGGCATCTATCAACCTTGGCCCGTCTAGTTCCCAACGGCCGCCTCAGGATTCGATCCCTCCAGTGGCGGCTGTAGTCCAAATGGAATCAAGCATAGAGCACTCTAAGTAGCTTATTGTTGAAAACATTATAAAACGTTGAATAAAGTAAGCTATTGCAATCAGATATTAATAAATTATGACGAAAAAAAAGGATATTCCGAAAGTGATGCAATGTGAAATAATAACTAGAAATTGAGAAAGAAAATTGGAATAAATTTCAAACGAATTGAAATATTGTTGGATCTCAAACTTTCGGTAAGGCTATGTTATGATTAGTATATGGTACCAAAGTAAACAATAGCTACCTTCTCCGTAGATAGTTTAGCACTATATTGTCATCGGCTTGTGAATTGAAGGATTTATAGATGTAATAACATCAAAGGAAAACGGAGCACGTAATAATTGTGAATATATTTGAGATTCTGGAGGATTTTTTCCTCTGGAAAAGAAATTAAAACAGCTAGAACACAATGCCTTTGGAGATTGAAGCGAAACTGTGAGATAGAATTACGATGAGGGAGATGTTTGGCCCGGAAATATCCAGGTCAAGGGAAGGAATTTCATGTCACTCAAGTGTCTGTCTAACATTTCAAGATGAGAGTCACCTGACTAAGATTAGAAAGGAGGAATTAAGTTTAGCAGTATAAAAAATATTTGATACGGTTACTTGACAGAAGCTGAGCTCCTGAAATCGTGAAATCTGACGTTTCCGGATTTTTTCATATTTCCGTAGTCTTTTTATCCCGCCTTACCTGAAGGGTGCCATGTGCATGAAGTCCACAATGGGAAAACAAAATATTTATGATATGTGTAATCAATGTTTATGGTTAATACAGTTTCTAAAAGCAACATAATGATATATATGAATATTTTGAAGTTAATGAAGGCTTATATAAGCTCCCAGGAAGATGAAATGCCGTCCTTGTGTGCACTCGTATTGTTACTCAAGGTAAAAATCGTATATCCGTAAAACTGTACATATGGTTACAACAGGCGCAAAGATTCTATTTTATTTTATTTTTTTTATATATATTACAGTTATCATTTTATTTCATACGATTAATTTGTCCATCACCCCCCCCCCCCCCCCACTCTTTTATCCAACTGGGATCCCCGAATAGTTTTTTTATAATGGGGGCGGGGGCAACATAATATGGTTTGCATGGACAACAACAGTCAAAATACAGGAAATATAACTTATCCAATTTGAAAATATATAATTCATGTAATTTGCGGAAACCTAAATAATGTTACGGTTTCAAGGAAATCAATAATAACACAAAGATATGATTCACCACCTCTGATGTAGTATGAAATTGTTGCCTCATGATTAACTCTTGTGGTGGCCGTTGTGGCGTCCTTAACTACTGAACCCCAGACTGGGGATCGAGTGTCCCTCAAACTTGTTAGTTTATTTGTTCGTTGTAACCTAACCATGTTCTTTGCCTCTGCCATTCATGTGCGATCTTTAAACCTTTGAAAGCGGCACGGAAACCAGAAGAATTATATCAACCTAATGACTAGAACCCCGGGATTTCGTCACAACAGGAAGTTGTAAGAATATCTTCGGGAAAATCAAGTGACTTACCTGGAGAAAGATGTTTATTTTCAGCATATCTAATCACTTTCTTGATTAACAGACGTTCAACAATTTTAGATGAATAAGGTAGAAGATAGTTCAGTCATTATTGTTATTATTATCATTATCCTTATTAACATGATTACTTATGTTTTCATTATTATTATTATTATTATTATTATTATTATTATTATTATTATTATTATTATTATCACTAATTCTGTTGATAATAATACTATTGATAATGTTATTAATATCTTGATAATCGTTATAATTAACGTTACTAATATTAATCATAATATCCCTATAAACTGTAATATGTGTGTGTGTGTGTGTTTGTGTGTGTGTGTGTGTGTGTGTGTGTATTGAATACTATGCCTATGAAAGATGATATATAGGTGATAGTGTTCTATTATGCTCAGCCATCAGGAGGAACAGAATCACTTGCCTCTCCTAAACATTGTCATATTTGCTGTAATCTCATCTGCTATGTTTTTTTTTTTTTTTTTAAATTCTATACTTAAGCTCTTTCAGTTAAACAACAAATGCTAGCGAAGCTACGTAGTTTAATTTATGTCAAATATGCATTAGTCTTCATATTTTTTAGGCCAAATGACCTCTTGTATCTATAATTTTGGTGGCATTTTCATCCAAATTGGCACTTTTGAAGGGGGAAAGAATTTTAGTTTTTTTTTAGTAACTTTGATATCCGGGTACTGGATAAACGCTGTTCTATTTTCAAAATGAATCGATTACTCGTTATGTCACTTTCTTAGCTGAGAAATGCTTAAAAATTTATAATTCTTGAAAAGTAAAAAAAAAAAACAGGGTATGGTTGGGTTTTTGGGGAGAGAGAGAGAGAGAGAGAGAGAGAGAGAGAGAGAGAGAGAGAGAGAGAGAGAGAGAGAGAGAGAGACTTTTTATTTGTGATATATCATACGGCATGTTTTATTTGATGCATAATATATCATACCTCACTAATTCTTTATGTTATCGAAATTCAAGTGTTTTATTCCTCTAGTCTAGGACAAATTGATTTCGGACGTAAAAATCGCCTTGAATTTGGTGGATTTAAAAAGAAAAATATTGGTATATATTTAACCACATTTTCAAGCTAACATGAGATATAACAATGAACGTCATAGCATGTACTGTACGTCCTTTGGGGGTAAAAGGGTTAAGAGAATTTGCGCCCTAAGATCCATTCAAAATGTAAGAGAATCTTACTCTAAATAAATAAATGGGATTTTGCAAATCGCAAAATGTTCTTAAATAAAAAATTTGATTTCTATAGGTAATCGTCCCAGGTATATCATATTCTTTGATTAATGAGTTTATATATAATTC
This sequence comes from Palaemon carinicauda, assembly GCF_036898095.1. Lineage (NCBI taxonomy): Eukaryota > Metazoa > Arthropoda > Malacostraca > Decapoda > Palaemonidae > Palaemon > Palaemon carinicauda. The sequence continues at coordinate 44,009,503 of NC_090731.1, read as the reverse complement.
CAACAAAATAGATAATAAAGCTTATTTTTTGATAAAAACGAGACTATTTTTTCAGGATAGAGCTATTTTTAGATCAAGTGGTGCTTCTGACCATCACCATTTATGTCAGTTTTCTCTTTTTCTTGCGCAATCATTGATTCTTATCTTCTTTATTTGTTTGGATACAGGACACACGTAAATAGATGTAAACGAAATGTTACGGGAACTGGCAGCAGAGGTTCTAAACAACTATGACATGTTAGACCTACTGCAAATATCTATAAACTATATAAATATAGTGAGAAAATTGTGACGGAGGAAAGAGTTTGAGACCCCATCTGTCATATATTATTCATATCGTACCGAGAAGAAGTTTTATAGAATTTAGATTGGAAAATGAAGGAATTACCATCAATGGGGAATACCATAAAAAATTGCAAATGCCATATATATGTTTAGTGAATAATGAGAGACTTGAACATGTTAGAAGATATGAATAGAGAAAGCATGAATGTAAGACTAAAAAAATTATACATGTAGAGCAAAGATTATAGTAAATGAGAATGAAGGGGAACAACAAATAAGTCTTATGGACGACCCTACTGAGATTTTTAATGAAAATACGTACCTAGAACGAACTGTCAGTGTTTCCCCAGAGACATAGGACCGAAATTAAAAGAATAATGAGGATAGCAGACAGCGTTTGCTAAACAAAATAAGGTTATGGAAAGTGGGAACCGTAATGTTTACAAACAAAATAATATTGGAAAAAAAATAGTCCTGATTAGTTTCTATTGAAATCCCAGATCAGTCACCAACTAACTTATTATAGTGTGTCTGTAGCATGATATTAGTTCCAAGTGTAGCAAATTGTAATTTCCGGGAGGCGGGGTGCTGTTCGTGAGACCGTTAGTTATCAGATCAACAGCTTCATATTTACCAACTTAACACCTCTGTATATATATATATATATATATATATATATATATATATATATATATATATATATATATATATATATATATATATATATATATATATATATATATATATATATATATATATATATATATATATATGCAATTATTAGTCCACTGCAGAACAAAACCTTTATGTATATATATATATATATATATATATATATATATATATATATATATATATATATATATATATATATATATATATATATATATATATATATATATATATATATATATATACTTTGCATATACATAAAGGCTTTGTTCTGCAGTGGACTAATAATTGCATGTATACATATATATATATATATATATATATATATATATATATATATATATATATATATATATATATATATATATATATATATATATTTTTATATATATATATATATATATATATATATATATATATATATATATATATATATATATATATATATATATATATATATATGCAATTATTAGTCCACTGCAAAACAAAACCTTTATGTATATGCAAAGTATATATATATATATATATATATATATATATATATATATATATATATATATATATATATATATATATATATATATATATATATATATATATATATGCAATTATTAGTTCACTGCAGAACAAAACCTTTAGTTCTGTCCTTATAGGCTATTCGACATCTGCACACTTTCCTAGTTTGTCAATCCATCGGCTTATCTTCTTTAATCTGCTTCTTTTGAGATCTCTAGGAACCGATTCTTTGAATCTTATTGTTTATCCTTTAAATATTATTCTCATTATAGGTCCTGCTTATGGCTATTTTTTTTTTCTGATATGTTATTGAAATACCCTTTACTTAACTTTACTCTCGTATCCACGTTCCTCATTTTCCGCCACTTAGTGATACCCCATCATTATTCTTTTCATAGCTCTTTCAGTTGTAACTAGCTTATGTTCTAAGGCTTTAGTAAAGCACCTTGCTCTTGATGAATAAGGTAAATCTTGTAAGACCATTTCATAATATATATATATATATATATATATATATATATATATATATATATATATATATATATATATATATATGTATGTATGTGTGTATATATATATATATATATATATATATATATATATATATATATATATATATATATATATATATATATATATATATATATATATATATATATATACCAAGGCACTTCCCCTAATTTTGAGGGGTAACCGACACCAATAAATGAAACAAAACAAAAAGGGGACCTCTACTTTCTACGTTCCTCCCAGCCTGACAAGGGACTTCGCTGGTACTGCTAGGGTGCCACAGCGCCCCTCCCCCCCCCGGGTATCCACCACAGATGAAGCCTCATAATGCTGAATCCCCTACTGCTGCTAGCTCCGCTGTCATCTAAGGCACTGGAGGATGCAGCAGGGCCTACCGGAACTGGGTCACAATCGCTCGCCATTCATTCCTATTTCTAGCATGCTCTCTTGCCTATCTCACATCTGTCATCCTATCACACAGAGCTTTCTTCACTTCATCCATCCACCCAAACCTTGGCCTTCCTCTTGTACTTCTCCCATCAGCTCTTGCATTCATCACCTTCTTTAGCAGACAGACATTTTCCATTCTCTCAACATGGCCAAACCATCTTAACACATTCATATCCACTTTAGCTGCTAAATCATTTCCTACACCCGTTCTCACACTCACCAATTCGTTCTTAACCCTATCTACTCGAGATACACCAGCCATACTCCTTAGACACTTCATCTCAAGCACATTCAATTTCTGTCTCTCCATCACTATCATTCCCCACAACTCCGATCCATACATCACAGTTGGTACAATCACTTTCTTATATAGAACTTTCTTTACATTCATGCCCAACCCTTTATTTTTTACTATTCCCTTAACAGCCCCCAACAATTTGCAACCTTCATTCACTCTCTGACGTACATCTGCTTCCACTCCACCATTAGCCTTAACAACAGACCCCAAGTACTTAAACTGTTCCACCTCCTCAAGTAACTCACCATTCAACATGACATTCAACCTTGCACCACCTTCCCTTCTCGTACATCTCATAACCTTATCCTTACCTATATTAACTCTCAACTTCCTTCTCTCACACACCCTTCCAAATTCTGTCACCAGTCGGTTAAGCTTCTCTTCTGTGTCTGCAACCAGTACAGTATCATCCGCAAACAACTGATTTACCTCCCATTCATGGTCATTTTCGTCAACCAGTTTTAATCATCGTCCAAGCACTCGAGCATTCACCTCTCTCAACACTTCATCAACATACAAGTTAAACAAGAACGGTGACATCACACATCCCTGTTTCAGCCCCACTCTCACCGGAAACCAATGACTCACTTCATTTCCTATTCTAACACATGCTTCACTTCGTTTGCAGAAACTTTTCGCTTCTTGCAACAACCATCCAATGTGGAATGTGATGAGGTTATATGGAGTTGGTGGAAGGTTGCTGCAAGCAGTGAAAAGTTTCTACAAAGGTAGTAAAGCATGTGTTACGATAGGGAATGAAGTGAGCGATTGGTTTCCGGTGAGAGTGGGGCTGAGACAGGGATGTGTGATGTTGCCGTGGTTATTTAACTTGTATGTTGATTGAGTTGTGAGAGAGGTGACTGCTCTAGTGCTTGGACGAGGATTAAAACTGGTAGACGAGAATGACCATGAATGGGAGGTAAATCAGTTGTTGTTTGTGGATGATACTGTACTGGTTGTAGACACAGAAGAGAAGCTTGTCCGATTAGTGACAGAATTTGGAAGGGTGTGTGAGAGAAGGAAGTTGAGTTATTGTGGGTAAGATTAAGCTTATGAGATGCACGAAAATGGAAGGTGGTGAGAGGTTGAATGTCATATTGAATGGAGAGTTACTTGAGGAGGTGGACCAGTTTAAGTACTTGGGGTCTGTTGTATCAGCAAATGGTGGAGTGGAAGCAGATGTACAGTTAGAATCAAAAGAACGCTGACACTCAGGGGAAATCTTTCGTCAGATGTCTCTAGTGGTCCCATGACAAAACGGACAAGTAGTTGCTCTTCTTACAACTTCTACGAAATGAGCTGAGTATTCTCAAACCTTAGCGAATCATATAGTAAAGAGCTGTCTTTGTTAGCAAAAGCATACAAATGTTACAAATCGAGTTTCCATATTTCAATTCCGTATAATCATTTGACGTCTCAACTATTCACTATAAATACAAAACACATATGCACATGCACTCACCCATATGTATATATATATATATATATATATATATATATATATATATATATATATATATATATATATATATATATATATATATATATATATATATATATATATATATATATATATATATATACCATTATATTTCCATTGCTACTTTTTCGTAAGAGGGACCAAGTAGACACTTTCTAGGAAAGGTAGGGGGGGGGGGGTTTCTCCTTCACCCCCCTGCCCCGGCCATTCTGACACTGAGCAAATAGGAAAGTCATTTCTATGCTAGGGGTTGTGGAAACAGGTTGATTGTAGATTCATGATACAGCCTTTAAGATACATAATTGCTTGAGTGTTATTTGATAACCGTCAATGTTCTAGCAAGTCATTATTGTTTGATTCGTAAAAGATAGCAGCAGTAGAATAAAGTAGCTGCTGCTGATGGAAGGTTGATAAGTAACGAAATTCAAGTATTAACTGTGCATAATAGATAATCGATGATGGATATAATAGATACTGATGACTGCAAAGCACCTTGAATGCAATCAGAATTTATTATTTCGTATCGAAAATAGTTTATATTGAGGTACATGAGGATGCTATCATATTTTGGCAAAAGGTTTAAAAATTGGTTTTCTTGACAAATCATAGTTTCCAAACGACATAATTTTCAGAAATTTTGTCATGAAATTTTGATATACCTATTTTCCAAAATGAATTCTTTTCTAATTTTCCTGAAGAAATACACCAATAGATGGCATAAGCAGGAAATGATTCCCCATTCTAATACCCTGTTGTTAGTTATCAATGATTATATAATTGTTAGTAGCTTTATCTTGAGAAATTAAACAGCGTTGAGATCAAACTAACTAATTATCAATTCCATGCACTAAGGTCTTATAATCTTGATTCAAATAGGCTTAGCTTTGTATGATAAAGTCTTTATTTACAGTGATCAAGTGCCCGAATTAGCAAAGCTATGGGGTGCTAGATGTTGTTCTTTAGACCGGGTGAATTACGCCAGGTAGATGGGCGCTTAACAAGCGAAAAATGCATTACTATCCGTGAAGCTCTAGTTCAGATTGTTCGAGCAATAGCTATCCATACCAGCTCCTCAGCCTATCAGGGTAGTAGTTAAACCACAATTTCTACAGCTGGTGCCTTGAGTGGGGGAAGGGAAAAACCAAATATTAAAATATCCTGGAAATAAATTTTGATTGTCCTTTTCATCACTAAATTATACAGCTGAGGAGCGATACTCATGGATTCCTAAATATTTTCTCCCATTCTTTAGATTTTATTTCCTGAGCTTCTCCCTCTATTCCCTGATTCGTTATTTAATATTTGAATTTCTTTCTATCATTATTTATTCATTTTTTTATTAAACATTATCTTTAAAATTAATGCCCTTCCGGCTTGGTGCTCGTCTTAGTCCGTCAACTTTGGTTCTTAGCTTCTCACTGTGCCTCTAAAGTAAATCTCTCTCAAGCGGCAGCAGAAACATCTTCACTTGACCATTACAACTTGAAACCATTTAATATTTTTGTGAAGCCAAGACAAGATATTCATTAGCTGGATTCCGGACTAAGGCATTTGGAAACTGTATTTCATTTTCCTCTATCTTTGTTTTTCCAATCTCCATCACACTAAAATAAAATTGCATTATGAACCATGCGTCCATGAAAAAGTGGTGCCACTCAGATTTTTTATACAATATATATCCCATTCCTTTATTATTATTCCATTTAACGAAAAAATCTTAGTTGATTTTAGAGCAACCGGTTATATTTTCCTACAGAGCATTTAAGGTATATAGAAGAGTACAAAATATATTGATCAAACTATATGCAGCCGGACAAATGTTGGTATACGGATCCTTCAGGAAGCAAATCCTCCAAACGCCCAAAAGCAAAAGACGACTCACTAATTATAGTAATTTTTCCACAAAATCACCCATTATTTGGATAAGCATTTGAATCTAACAAAATAATCCCGTTATCTATACCTTGTAATAACTATCTCCAATTTTGCCATTTGGTCTCGATAATTATCAAGTGAATCAAGCATTTGCGATAAAGATTGTATTAGCAATGTAGAAAAGATTTTACTGTATATGTTTAAAATTTTAGTTCAAATGGCAATGCTAACCATTCAAGGCCAAGATAGCAGACAGTAAGTCGTCAAAGCTCAACGATGGGAATGTGAAAAAAAAAAAAAAATGATGGATAAAGGGAAAGTGTCTTAGGGTGTAAAGACTGAAACAGCGCATACCCCTGAATCTGAATAACTTAAGAACTATTTTACAAGAAAGTATCCCCACGTATTACGAAATGTTACAATCAATGAATATCTATAAACGAAGTAGTTTTTAGCTGTCAATCTAGCATCTGAAAAATAACGATAAGCTTTAGGGAGCATAATACAATCATTTCTATTAAAAACATTGCATAATAATGACAAACAAAATTTTGATATGCATAAATGTCTAAAAAGGAGTATATGTGCTGGTAGATTGATTCATTGACAAGATTGAGCTCAAACCATTTGATCTATCTCTCTCTCTCTCTCTCTCTCTCTCTCTCTCTCTCTCTCTCTCTCTCTCTCTCTCTCTCTCTCTCTCTCCCCGAACGTCCTTTAGGTGGGTATAACTCATGTAGGGTGTTTTTTATTAATATTTTTCAACACAGAAACATAATTGAAACTACTTTTTTCATTCATTGGTAACTTGAGCATGACTAATGTCAAAAATACCTAATGTAGCTGTTACGGAAGGAATTGTTTAGCTACGACACTCCAAGATTTTCTATATGATTTTGGGGGTTCATAACATATATATATATATATATATATATATATATATATATATATATATATATATATATATATATATATATATATATATATATATATATATATATATATATATTATATATATATATATATATATATATATATATATATATATATGCATGTGTGCGTGTGTGTGTGTTCGTGTATCCAGTATCTATAGTGGATATTTGAGACGTCAAATGATAGCTGAGAATCTGTAACATTTCAATGCTTTCGCTAACAATGACAGCCCTTTACTCTTTGATTCACCAAGGTTGGGGAAGGCTCCGCCCATTTCGTAGCAGTAGTAAGAGGAGCAACTCTTTGTCTGTTTTGTCATGGGAACACTCGAGACATCTGACGAAAGATTTCCCCTGAGTGTCGGCGTTCTTTTGATTCTAACTGTACGTCAGAGAGTGAATTAAGGATCCAAAGTTTTGAGGGCAGTTAAGGGGAGTAGTATAAAATATAGGGTTGGGCATTGAATGTAAAGAGAGTTCTATATGAGAAAGTGATTGTACCAACTGTGTTGTATGGATTGGAGTTGTGGGGAATGAAAGTGACGCAGAGACAGAAATTGAATGTGTTTGAGATAAAGTGTCTAAGGAGTATGGCTGGTGTATCTCGAGTAGATAGGGTTAAGAACGAAGTGGTGAGGGTGAGAATGGGTGTAGGAAATAAGTATAGCAGCTAGAGTGGATATGAATGTGTTGAGGTGGTTTGGACATGTTGAGAGAATGGAAAATATCTGTCTGCTAAAGAATGTGATGAATGCAAGAGTTGATGGGAGAAGTACAAGAGGAAGGCCAAAGTTTGGGTGGATGGATGGAGTGAAGAAAGCTCTGGGTGATAGGAGGATAGATGTGAGAGACGCAAGAGAGCGTGCTAGAAATAGGAATGAATGGTGAGCGACTGTGACCCGGTTCCGGTAGGCCCCGCTGCTTCCTCTGTTGCATTAGATGACCGCGGAGGTAGCAGCAGTAGGGGATTCAGCATTATGAAGCTTCATCTGTGGTGGATACCAGGGGGGGGGGGGGGGGGGGGGGCTGTGACACCATAATAGTACCAGCCGAACTCGGTTGAGTCCTTTATCAGGCTGGGAGGAACGTAGAGAGGAGAGGTCCCCTTTTTTGTTCATTTGTTTGATGTCGGGTAATCCCCAAAACTGGGGGAAGTGACTTGGTATATGTATATATATATATATATATATATATATATATATATATATATATATATATTATATATATAATATATATATATATATATATATATATATATATATATATACATACATGTATATATATATATATATATATATATATATATATATATATATATATATATATATATTATATATATATATATATATATATATATATATATTTATATATATATATACTACACAAATGTACAAATGAGACAGAATATAGCTAACCTATAACAAACCAATGCTCATTTGTATAGGTGAAGTGTGGATGTTGCATCAAGCTATTAAAGATATGTGATAATTATTTGTCAACATTTATTTGGATTCTTAAAATTACTGTTCGCGATGTTTTTAAAAAAATTTGTACTGGGCATTGGGTTGAAGATGATAGTTTGGAAAGTCGGAATGTAAGAGTACATAATAATGTCTCCGGGATTAATGAGAATATAGATACATTTTTGCTTTTTACAAAAGTTTGTTTCAGAAAAAAATTTCATCTATAAGGATATGTAAATCAGTTTAAATCGTTGCAATATATCATAAAAAGCTTTATTTTTCACATTTTTAATTCGACAAAAAGGTTATCAAAGATGACATTTTTGGATGTCAAGAGAGTTAGATCAAATTTTTTTTCAAAGTATTAAAAGACTTGCCAAATAAATTACAGATAGCCTATAATCTATAGAAATTGCAATAAAGGTTAGGCTGGTCCTAAACAGTCATAATGTTTTCCTTATTTCTATCTGTCATAGGTTCCACTCCCTGACCTGGCAGAATATTTATCATAAAAAGACATTTCACTAAGCTTTCTAGATCCTTAGGGAGAGCGAATTCGATATAAAGGGGTATA
>NC_090731.1:43995448-43997948 GCF_036898095.1 Palaemon carinicauda | reverse complement strand
TACTTAAAATTACTCATATAAATATTAAGATTATTAGAATTTTAAATTGAAACAGCTTTAATCAGTTTCCCACTATGTGTCAGACATTGATATCAATTTGTACATATTCTTAAAATCTACCGGATGATGTTCTAGTGTCGTGTGTTTAAAAACAGTGGTATTTTCATCTTCTCTTTTCATGGAATCTCTATGTTCTTTATTATTCTTTCAAAATATACTGACTCTCTTATATATACCTTGTCACATATACCACATGGTAGTTTATATAATATACATGATTGTTTGGCAGCCTTTCATTTCCCTGATTTTGTCAACCTACCTTAATATATAAGTTATTTTTGTATACCGCAACTATACCTTCCACACCCATAAGTTGGCGGTGATGACCGCCCCTTCCTAAGCGAAGGTGGTAATTGGATTACAGCAACTATTCGTGTGGCTATTCATTTGAGTGTATTGAAGGCTCTTTCAAGTACTAGTTCAGGTTTTTGTTATTGTAGAAGCTAATTACACTCTTTAAAGAAAATGAAAATGTTTGCTAAATGATCACAACGTTTGAGAACTTTGAGAAAACTATGACTGAAGTATAACTCAAAACAGTCAAAGTCAAGGATTCTACGCTATTTGTAATGCACTCTGATTCACTTATCTTCAATATTCCGTAAATATATAAGAAATTGGTCAAAATCATGTATATTGTGAAAGTCATTCAAATACGAAGATGCTGTATAGTATAAATATAATAGTCCATGTGTCCAAATACCATACTTAATGTTTAGAAAATATGGGCTTCATCTATAGGGTCACTAAAGTAGCTAGTGACTGTAATTAGCGGGAATTTCAAACGCAGTTGTTAGCCGAGCTAACATTGAATAAAGAGAAACAGCTGTCAGCTCAGTAACCATACCGCGATATACTATACATACACTGAAGTAATAAAGGAGTAACTGTAATAATGGAGGATAACTAAACGTGCAATAACAGACAGAGTAACAGCAGAGGACTCGAAGTCCTGTGTGCGTGATGCAAGACAAGTGGAGGATATTTATAGGAAAAGGGAAATAGTACGTGACCAACTAACTGAGAAATTGATTATGAACATCACCAGTGACAGTGATGAGTAGGAAAGCGAGGACAAATTAATTTGTTATTTCAAATCATTGTTTGATAAGCCTACCCAATGATGAATTAATGATAATTCATGTGTTTTCTTTTGTTGAATCAATTAAATGTTTAAAGTATCAAGGTGTATGGTTTAATTTTACCTAAGTACGTTTACATATATTTAAAGCTAATTTCCATTCTTGCAAGTTTGTTAGATCAGGTTATAATGCAGTGAAACTTCAAGGTTTCAGTAGCAAAATATAGTGGGTGGAGGATGAGGGTCGAGCGCTCTCTCTCTCTCTCTCTCTCTCTTCTCTCTCTCTCTCTCTCTCTCTTCTCTCCTCTCCTCTCTCTCTCTCTCTGGATTTCTACGAGTTCCTGTACAAATGAGCAAATTATTCGGGCGCTCAAATTTTGCCGTAGATTTCATAAATTCATTTTCAGAAGTATCAAATTATAGAAAGGGCAACACTGACTTAATCAGTCAAGCGTCTACGGTGCATGAGCTGTCAAAATCATGGTATCACCGAGCAGCTGTTTCTCTCAATACTCCTTCTCCCCACTTCCAACATGCATATTTCATGATGTTTTAAGATTCTTGTAATTGTTACGACCCCTGGGATGCGTAACTAAAGTTCTTTCAATCATTGTTGTCAGTAAAAATGTAACTCAGGGCTAAAGGTCAGAGGAAACAAAACACCAAAATAAACTTCACAATATTTAATACCTAAACCTAACACAAATACAACTCAACCTTGTCTGATATTACAAATATCACAACCATGCGATCAAAAATACCTACTACACATAAGCCTGAATCACTCTGGATTCCCTATAATTAATGCTAAGGCTCAAACAAAGATATAATAAAAAATAAATAATTAACCCGATAGGATCCTTAATTTTTGCTGGCCAGACCAGACATTAACATCAAATTAACTAATAGACTAAAAGAAGTCGTACCTACTAAGCACTAAAAATATCAGAAAGAGCAAGCTCGGGTAGATTAATTGTGCCAAAAACTTATACCAGGAAAACTAAGGAAGGCAGACGGGACATTAATCCACTACACACTAGCATCAATAATGCAGCGATTATTTAATGCCCTGGCAGCTCATCTAAGAAACATATCAGGAGTGAGCGTAGATGTGTTTAAGAATAAGCTCGATAAATACTTAAGATGCATCCCAGACCATCCAAGACTGAAAGATGAAAAAATACACCGGAAGATGCATTGGCAACTCTCTGGTGGATATACGAGGTGCCTCACACTGAGGGACCTGGTGGAAACCAAACATAGAATAAGGCAATAACCCATTTCGTATATTTTAATTTCACCCATCTCCAACTCATGACGCCTTACCCGCTCGTTCTCTTCAAACTCCATTTTTCGCAA
>NC_090731.1:43982948-43987948 GCF_036898095.1 Palaemon carinicauda | reverse complement strand
GTAGCTCATATGTATGCGTTCTTTGATATTTCCGTTTTCTAGATAAAAAAAAATATAAAAAAAGGGGGGCTAAAATGACAAGGAAAAAGGACTAGACATCATTTCACACAAACACACACATCGTGTGTGTGTGTGTATATATATATATATATATATATATATATATATATATATATATATATATATATATATATATATATATATATATATATATATATATATATTTATATATATATATATATATATATATATATATATATATATATATATATATATATATATATAAATATATATATATATATATATATATATATATATATATATATATAATATATATATATATATATATATAATGAGAGAGAGAGAGAGAGAGAGAGAGAGAGAGAGAGAGAGAGAGAGAGAGAGAGAGAGAGAGAGAGAGGAGAGAGAGAGAGAGAGAGAGCTCCAATTTTTTCAAAGGGTATTTGACTAACGTATTAATCGAATCTCATAAAAATAATGTTTAGAAAATGTTGCAGAGTATCCAGCCTAGAACACCCAAATATGCGTAAGCGTCCTATGTAAAAACTTGATTTCGTTAGTAAAAAATTTAACATTCTAGATCAAATATCAAATTACCATGACTTGCTTATTCTTCTGGCGATGATGAGAAAACTGCTTGCTCAGACTTTAAACATCTAAACCTTCTTCACTCAATTATATTTGTTTTAAGTTTCTCCACTTCATTGGTTTCCGTTTGTGGCATTCAGTTATTTATTTTGTTGCTGTGATCTTGGTACGACTATGTAATTTCTTTTTTATATATTCCTCTTTGCATCTTTTGTCTTTTGTTAAATACTTACTTTATAGATTTATGGGACTATTCATATGTAGCCTATTAGACTGTTTCGTAAAGGCTTATATAAAATATAATTTCGTATCCCGTGAAAATCTGTTTATGATAGTAACAAATCGACAGGATTATTAAAATTATATAAGAGGGTACTGTTTTCTGTATTCAGTATTGAAAAATTTCTCTCTCTCTCTCTCTCTCTCTCTCTCTCTCCTCTCCTCTCTCTCCTCTCCTCTCTCTCTCTCTTTAAATAAAAAACATAATTAAATGGTTAAATATCCATAATAATATTACACTAACAGCTAGTATTACTGAATTAGGATTTATAAACCCATTGGAATTCTATCTAGGTTCCCTATATGAAAAACTGCTCGTAATATACTTTTAATTTTCGGGATTCTCCATTGTCGTGTGTTCCTCTAGGACAAGAGTAATCCGCATGCAGTTGGCACGTGCCGTTGTTAATCAGATTAGATTGAATGTCCATTTGACAACGTATCTCCACCATTATTTTCTTTTAGAAAACAATTTATATAATGTGCATATTTTATGTAAAAGTATTTGATCCGATCCACCAAGAAATTTCCGAAGTATATATGTTTCTTTTGAATGTAGGAATGTTATAACTTTTTTAAAGGACTCTTTTTTTCCTATTTTTTACTTTTGATATCATATACCTATGTGATTCTCTCTCTCTCTCTCTCTCTCTCTCTCTCTCTCTCTCTCTCTCTCTCTCTCTCTCTCTCTCTCTCTCTCTCTCTATCTTAAGAAGAAAATACGAAAAATACACGTACATAAATTTACCAATTCAAACGGGATAATATAAACATAATTTATATCCGGTATACATTTATGCATATAATTAGATTCTGGGTGATTGAAAGAAAGTTATCTCAAAACACTTCTTATCAGTTTTATTATTATACTTGAGAAAATAATTCTTATCCTAAATTTAATTCTTCACTGAAAATCTGATTCTAGGCAGAGTGAATTCTATATTTAAAAGATTTTTCGTTTTGTTCTGGAAAAATAAAATCCCGAGTGTTTTTTGATAAAACTATCATACACATACACGCACACAGACACACACAAGTCTATGTGTCCTATAATTGTGATGTAGGGTAAAAAAGGATGACAGGGCCTCAGGCAGTGTTGGGAATTTCTGGTCAAAAGCAGGAATAGCTAGCTACTTCTCTTTGTCTCTTCCTCACGGGCAGGACATGTTTGCCGTATGAAGGTACGGTTGGAACCTGGCTCTCTCAGACTTCTGGTTTTCTTAGAAGCTTAGACTATCTGGTCTAGACAGACTAATGGAAGCTTATCTACCCATGTATGGGGGGAACTAATCACGGTTGGCAGTAATTGACATTTCAATATAATTTCTTATATATATATATATATATATATATATATATATATATATATATATATATATATATATATATATATATATGTGTGTATGTATGTGTATATATATATATATATATATATATATATATATATATATATATATATATATATATATATATATATATATATATATATATATATATTCTGCAACCTTAATTGGTAAAAAAAAAATATCCACTTCATTAGCACCATAGAAACTTCTAAAGTAAATTTTCTTATTCAATCTAGACCTCATGTTGCGCCGTATTACAAACGAAGTATAAGACACACTCAAACGTAATTTTTCATAATCAGGGATTATCATTGAAACTGATGATGCATAGGTGATGATATATTTGTCCAAACAACAGCCGATTCTTTTCTCAATGCACATGCTTAGAAGAGAGATTCAGTTTTCCTATTTAAATAATTGATTCTTCCAATGTTATTATATTCATTCATTATATATATATATATATATATATATATATATATATATATATATATATATATATATATATATATATATATATATATATATATATATATATATGTGTGTGTGTGTGTGTGTGTGTGTGTGTGTGTGTGCGTGTGTGTATGTGTGTTTATGTGTGCGTGTGTGTGTTTATGTGTGCGTATCTATACAAAAATTTATGTTAACGCAAATTATGTAAATCTTAAATTTATAATTACTTGCTAAAGTCACTAACGAAGAAGCTGAAGTCTTTCACAAAGTCAGAAACAACATCGAATTCTTATTATCTCATGGTGCAACTATAGCTCCCTATCATAAGGGGGGAAGAATTTGGTAACATTTGCTCTAACATGACCCCCTTCCCCCCCCCCCCCCATAAAAAGGAAATCAAGTGTATTACTCATATCCGTGAACACTTTGATGAAATATATTATTTTCAATCTGTACCCAGTTTTTGAGGTAATGTTATGGACTATATCTAATGTCATATTCTGAAGGATTGAATATTGTCAAAAGCTCTTTTAATATTATCCGGTAGCTTTGATATCTAATGCTGGAAATATCCTTATGTATTACACTATGATTGATATGGTAAACTTTTTCTTATGATAGATCTATGATTGATTGCTAGATAAAAAAGAAGAAAATATGAAAATAATCAGATATTTTGAATATTGAGGTTAAAAGAAGAATTTCTTCTGTCACACGTCATTGACGAATATTAACGACCCCTTTCCCATTCCTAGATATTAATCTCGATATTGAGGTATAAGGCATGAATGGAACTAATCAGAAATCTGTATTTCCCTTTTTGTCCCACCTTAATTTTTAAGATGACTATAATTCCAGGAAACCATACCCACCTCTCTCTCTCTCTCTCTCTCTCTCCTCTCTCTCCTCTCTCTCTCTCTCTCTCTCTCTCTCTCTCTCTCTCTCTCTCTTTCTGTATCGTCTCATGTCTACGTTTAATCCCTGAATCAAATTGGGGAAATGAATATTGTGTTAAGTATGGTAGGAAGTGGTTGAAGCGCCTTCTTGTTATTTGACTGTTGTAATTTGCAATAGGTTTGAAAAAAATCATTAACAGACGGAAAAGGCTACAATAAGCATGAGCTACTCATCAATATGATATCTATTTCAAAGGAGGGAGATTAATCGTGTGATTTGCAATAGTAATTATTTGTTATTGGCTCCAGTAGAATATGGTGAAATATTTTGCGTAATCCACTGGAAGATTATTAAAAAAACAGAATAAATAACTGAATTATATGATGTACTTTGATATCATATTCCCTGAAAAAGCTTTGCTCTTTTTTTTTAACAATGTCTGTCACGAGTGTTCTATATATCCAACATATATTTTGATAATTTAAATGTGCGATAAAACAACAGAATCTGTTTTTTTCCATTTAGATACTCAAAAGTACTTTTCATTAGATTAAAAAATGTAAGCCAGTCACTTTCATTGGTATACAATTGTTTCTAATATTTAATTTTTGTTTAAGATAAAAAAAATTCCATTATCAGAATTTGCCCAGTATATAATATATTTTCAATAAACTCAGACAAAAGTAGATCTGTTGATAAAATGAAGGAAAAAAATAAGTACATGAGAAATTTCAAGGATTAATTAATAGTTAAAGAGATATAACTTACTCTGGCAGCCTCGAACCTACTTTCAGACTTAAACAGTCACTCATCTTTCTATAAATGAGAGCACATTATTCTATCCTAAAAGTATATCAGTTTTTATCAATGGTTTCCCTTTTCTTTTATGTATTTTGAATCACCATAAATATTAGATAATGATGTATATCCAAAAAATAAATATCAAATAATTAAGATAACGAAAAATTTATGAAATAAATTTATTAGCTTGAAAGATTTAACTCACCGAGCCAGTCACTTTCTTCTACAAATACTAGCATATTGTTTTGTTATGAATGAAAATATTATTTAGTCTGAATCATTTATTTCGAACATCATGCGTTTTCAACCCCTAAATATTAGAAAAGTTCTATATCATATCAAAATAGAATTACGAAAATAAGAGAGAATACAAGTGGTTCTCTCATATGAAACATTTTTGTTTTAGAATAATATTTTTTTTTTTTTTTTTTTTTTTTTTTTTTTGTAGTTTTTGGCTCCAGAAATTTCCTTCATTTATTTACTTATTTTTTTTTTTTTTTATAAACTGCACACTTTTGACACTTACCGGCAAAGTAAATATAGACATCAATTACCACCAAAGTAAATTAGAACAACCTATGATTCAAAGGGATCTTTTTTTTCACAACAAATAAG
>NC_090731.1:43975754-43982448 GCF_036898095.1 Palaemon carinicauda | reverse complement strand
CAAAAATATAAATAAATCACACTTATATTTCGGTCATAAATATTCGACCCTCTTCGGGATGTAAAAGGAAAAGAAAAAAATGATTTTTATTTTACATCCGAAGAGGGGTCGATGTTTTATTGACCGAAATATAGTGATTTATTTATATTTTCTGTGTTTCTTTTATTGGCCTTTTTGAAATAACATAAATATATATATATATATATATATATGTATGTATATATATATATATATATATATATTTATATATGTATATATAATATAATATATGTATGTGTGTATATATATATATATATATTAATATATATATATATATATATATATACTGTATATATATATATATATATATAAATATATATATATATATATATATATGTATATATATATATATATAAGTATATATATATATATATATATATAAATATATATAATATATATATATATATGTGTGTGTGTGTGTGTGTTTGTTGTGTGTGTCTGTGTGTATATATATATCTATATATGTATATATATATATATATATATGTATATATATTAATATATATCAATACATATATATATATATATATATCATTATATACGTATATATATACATATATATATATATATACTATATATATATTTATATATATACAGTATATATATATATATATATATATAAATATATATGTATATATATATATATATATATATATGTGTGTGTGTGTGTATATTTGAATATGAAAAAAAGGTCTAAATGTGCAAAATTTATTATAGTCATGGCTGTTCACTTTTAGGATTTTTATTAGTCTGGATTCAATAACTAACCAAGTTTTAACTAATCGAGTTTTTACATTCATACTAATTCTCTCATATCAAATATACTGACTCAAAATACTCCTCAACATTGCACGAAAAAAATACATTCACAGTAAGGTTTTTATGTAGACGTTATCTTTTCATTTATATAACGAATGAATACTTAACCTTTTCATTCATACAAAAGCATTACAAAAGCATATCAAATAATAGATTTATAAAGTGAGGTTTCTTTTGTCCCTGAATGGTCATAGTTATGCAAATATTTTTCAGACGCTTTTGAACTGGGATATATGTTCTCTCGTTTCTTCTTATCAGATGTTTTTAATTGATATTTTCAGATATTTCTTCATCTCTGCCCAGAATCAGACCATTAAGGACCAAATGTAAGACAAAGGATATATATATATATATATATATATGTATATATATATGTATATATATATATATATATATATATAGATATATATATATATATGTATATATATATATATATATATATGTATACATGATTATATATATATGTATATATATATGAATATATATATATATTTTTGGGCTCAAGCCATGTCGTCCAGATGGAAGTTCCTATAGGGTAGCTTCCTAGGGTATATTACAACTACGGCGATATTCCCAGAGAATTTACCTTAAGGTACCAGAATTCTAACTCTTGGAGCGAGTATCCCTCGTGAAAGGGATATCGCGACATATCAGACGACGTATTCTAGACACGCCACATGGGCAATCTACATCCTGGACAGAGATTTCGTAGGAGGTGATTGGCGAGATACGAATTCGGGAAAGAAAAAGGGGAGCCGCTCCCAAGGCTTCCCTATCCTCCGATTCGTATGAGTGCCTGGCGCCAATCCTGGCGCCATCTGTATTCCTTTTTGCGTAGCTTAACAACTCGGTGTTTTTTCCTTTTTTTCTCGCAAATCTTGGATTTATTCTACTTTTCATGGCTTCTCTGTCTTCGTTGGCCTCTGATAAGTTGAGTATAATGTCTTTTATGTATAAATGTAGCTCTTGGTGAAATTTTGAGTGATTAATAGGATTAATCTTTGATACAAGAGCCGTAGCCTACCAGAGGCGTCCTGGACGCTGTCGCTCGCTAGGTATAAATTAGTTAGTCAGAGCGACATTCCTGGTTGTTTTGCTTTAATAAATTTTAGCTATTTAGCATTACATAGGATTTCCTTTCGTGCTTAGTATTATTTGGCGAAGTATTCGCCATTCTGGCCTACGCTAGGCCATGTAGCCTAGTCGTTTGGTCCTAGTACTTCATGCATGATTATGGTTTTTCCGAGTGTAATTAAAATTTTATTGAAGCTTTAGGCTATATTTTTATACATTTTAGACTGTGTGGAATATTTCCAAGATAGTATACGAGTGAGTTTCGGTGATTTAGGTAATCGATTCTCTTGGTGCCTAGGCTAGTTGCTTATGGAGCCTTAGTATACTTTACCATACTCCCCGGTTGCTTTCTTTTCTTTGGAGAAGGTATGCAATCCCTTTCCCTCTGTTTAAGCCTTAGGCTTATCCCTAAGTGGTTTTTTCCGAATTTATTTTCGATATAACTATACTGGGGTGTTACTGTACCTTCCTGTTCCTGTAGTATGGTTCAAGAGGGACAGAACAACAGAGTTTTTTTAGTCTGAGTCTGTGTTGTCTGGCTTGGGGCTGAGTCCCCCTCGCTGACCTGACACAGACAAAGGGAGCTTAGCTCCCTTAGGTCACTACCGAAGGTTTCTGTGGATATGATTCCTTCTTTTGTGATCTACCAGACTAGTCCTTGTTGCTGTTCTAAGGGGAGGATAAATTCTTTCCCTGGGAGTAGCAACGCCTTCCTTGCTTTGGTGCCTCTGGGAGCTGGCAAGTATTGCTGGCCTTCCCCCTTAGATCTCCCTTAGGCTAAGATAAGTTTCTTGGCTGCGGGTGATCTGTCACTAAAGCAAGGTTGGCAGGACCCTCTTGTCCCTTCCCCCTCTTTCTCCGAAATTGGCCGAGCCATTACTGTACTGTACGTCGTTCTACATCTGGACCTAGTATAGGTTAGGATGTGGAATTGACTCAGCCCCTTTCCGGCCGGCAGAGCTGCTGCCGGCAAGGGTCTTATGTTTTCGAGTGCTGCCCGGACTTCTCTTGGTCCCTCATCCATGCCTGCCTGTAGAGCCAGACGGCATTGGTCAGGAAGCCTGAATTAGTTTCTCCCCTTCCTTATATGCACTCTTTCGGTTGCCGGGCTTGGAGGTTGTGTACACTCTTATCCTGGCATCCATTCTATTTTTCTTCTAGTGCTGTACCTGACCCGGCTGCCGGCCTATGAGGCCGGCAGCCGGGCAGGTGTAGTCCTCTGGTTCTTTTGCTGCCGGCTGGCATCGGTCTTGTACCTTTGCCGGCCGGCTTATGTCAGCCCTTGTCTGCCGGTCACCAAGAGTGTGGCCGGCAGCTGGGTACTACCTTGCGTAGTTGCTGGCCGGCAGCCATTGCCGGCCAACATTGGCTGTTACCGGCCGGCAGTTGCTGCCGACCGGCACATGCATTTGAACCAGAGTGATGCCGCCTTATAGCTGTTAAGTAGTATACTTTAAAGCTAGTTGTGGTGTGTGCCGGCCGGCAAGGCAGGCCGGCACACATCCCCCTATACTGTACTAGTATTCTTCAGTATAACATATACGGTAAGAAGAAAACTATGGTAAGGGTTTTTGGTACAGCATTGTGTCATCTAACACTATTGTGTTTTCTTGCACATCCCTTTGCTGTTGCCCTACAGATAGGAAGCTGAGTTCTTTCCTGTCTATTATCCAGGATTTTAAAATCATTGCTTAGGTGTGAGCTCCACCTGTTTCCTCTGGAAACCTTGCATTGGTTACTCTAGAAGAGATAAACCATTTGGATTTTATTATCTGGAAGGCTGCAACAATGGGTTGTGAGGGAAACACAAGTGTGTGTCTTTCCTTTATGAATTGTTATGCTATACTATGCATATCCAGTGATACATAGTTCACTTGATACTCATGGAAATTTCTTCTCTTTACAGAAGGACACTCCGAAGTGGGGAAGTGCTTTCTGCAATGTCAGCAGCAAGAACCTCTGCGGACATGAGTTTTGTAGGAGACACGCAGCACACGCTGTCTCCAAGGATGATCTCCGGTATTGGGACCCTCACGTATGTACTGTGTGCACTAACCTGATTACTGAGACCTTTAATTCCCCTGGGACAGAGGAATCAAGGGATATAGCTTGGAAGAAGCTTCGTACCTGGGTAAGGGGCTTCCCTAAGTTCAGATCCAGGTGGATGCTGAAGTCGCGGTAGCGATGCAAGACATCCAGTTAGATGACAGGATGTCTGATGTGGACGGGGTGTCAGGAGGAAGACCTCCTGGCAGAAGCCCAGGATGAAGTTCAAGCCCCAGACGTTTGTAGAGGTAGACGTCGACGAGGTGTCGGCTACTCCGGTTCAGATTCCGGAGCCTATTCCTCTACATTGGCCAGTCTCCCAGTAGAGCTGGGACAGGCCCTTTCTTCTATTGTTGGAATGATCCAACAAATGCAGAAGGAGAATCAGGAGAAGGCGGCTGCAATGGAACTGCGAATGCAGTGCCTTGCAGAATCACATGGGCCCCAGAAAAAGCTCAATGTGAAAGAACTTCCCTTGTGCTCAGATGCTAACCCATGGAGGTATGCTGAGCACATGCCGATGACGACTGGAAAGATCGTCATCTCGGATAAACTGGGCTCAGTTCCCTGGAGGAGGTGGAATTCTGGCCCAGCAAGGCATCATATCCGGACTGTTATGTCCGGCCTGAGGGAAGGAACCAGCTTCAAAGGAGGAGACAGAGCCGAAGGAGGTCATAGTGATGGACCATGCTAAGGCTCAAGCTCTACTTTCATCCTCGATGAAAGAGAGGGGCTTCTCTAACTCAAAGGTAGCCGCATTGAATAGGAAGCTCCCTTCCTTTGTGTCCTCGCCTACTAGAGCCTTCCCCTTTTTACAAAAAGGGTTTCTGGCTGTACTAAAAGCAGTCGAGGCCGGCAAGTCTTTGCCCCTCCCTAGAGGAGTGTAAACCCTTGTCGCTGGCCCTGCCTATGGACCACAAAGACTGGAAGGACGTCCATCTTACGTTCTCAGTTGGGAAAGTTGGACGCTGATATTGCCGGACGTCAGTTCGGCAAGGACCTCCCTAAGCTGTCTGACTTTCTTTTGCGAATTGAGTTCGATACAAAAGAAAGACTGACTGCCTCAATGTCTCTTCAGACTACTCTCGAGACGATGGCAAGTGACCCCAAGGTCCATGAAATGTTCATGGTAGTGGCCCAAGTCTCATCTGGCCACAGTGATGAAGGACCTTTATGGCTTCGTCAAGGCAAGGAGAGCTTGTAGGGAGTTCGTGTTTACCTCGGCTACGGTGAGGCACGAGCCAAAGAAACTAATCTCCTCCAACATTTGGGGGAAAAGACCTTTTCCCTACCGACTTGGTCAAAGAAGTTGTTGATTAGGCCGCCTTGGAGAATAGAAACCTTCTCCAGAAGTGGGGCCTGGCTATCAGAAGAAAGTCTTCCCCGGATGAAGGTCCTCAACCAAAGAGGAAGACCTATGAGGACTAGGCTACCGTCTCGGCCAGCCAAGCCTCTTAGACAGCAACAGCAACTGCAATTGCCATTGCCCCCAGTGCCCCAGATCGTGGCACAAAACTCCGACCACTTTTCAGTGGGTACCCCAGGCCGTGTCGACACAGTCCACAGCATTCACCCCAGCGTTCGAAGGGCAGTCTACTTTCCTTTCGAGCAAAGCCTAGAGGAGCAGCCAGAGGCTCGTCTAGACGCCCCTCAAGGGGAAGGGGATTCAGGGGTGGTCGTGGTCAGGAAGGCAAGACCTCAGGACGGCAGTCCAAGAGAGGTGATACCGGTAGGAGGGAGACTTCTGAAATTTCGGGATCGGTGGACCTTCGATCCCTGGGCCCACAGCCTACTCAAGAATGAACTGGGCGGGAGCTGGTACAGCACTCCACCCCCGTGCCTTCGGTTTTTCCAACACTCCACCCCCGTTATGGAGGAGTACGTTCAAGAACTGTTGGAGAAAAAAAGTGATCCGAAGGGGTGAAGCCCATCAATTTCTAAGGGAGGCTGTTTTGTGTTCCCAAGAAAGACTCGGAAAAGCTCAGAGTCATTCTGGACTTGTCGCCACTCAACAAGATCATAGTGAATTGCAAATTCAAAATGCTAACACTGCAACACATAAGGACCTTACTGCCCAAGAGGGCATATTCCGTTCCTAGAGACTTGTCAGACGCCTATTGGCACATTCCAATTAGCCATCGACTCTCCCCCTACCTAGGGTTCAGGCTACAACGAAGACTATCCGCCTTCGGAGCCATGCCATTCGGGCTAAACATAGCCCCAAGGATTTTTACGAAGCTTGCGAGCGTAGCTCTCAAACAATTACGCCTAAAGGGAATTCAGGTAGTAGCCTACCTGGACGACTGGTTGGTGTGGGCAGCATCCGAGACAGAATGCTTGCAAGCTTCCAGTCAAGTGATCCAGTTCCTAGAGTACCTAGGCTTCAAGATCAACAGAAAAAGTCTCGACTTTCTCCATCTCAAAAGTTCCAGTGGCTGAGAATCCACTGGGACCTTTTGTCACACCGTTTCTCCATCCCGGCGAAGAAAAGGAAGGAGATAGCGGGTTCTGTCAAGAGACTTCTAGATTCCGAAAGGATATCAAGACGCGAGCAGGAGAGGGTACTGCCGCTCTCTCCAGTTTGCTTCGGTGACAGACCCAGTGCTAAGAGCACAGCTAAACGATGCAATCGGAGTTTGGAGAAGTTATGCATCAAACGCGCGAAGAGATCTGAGAAGACCAGCCGCTTCGGCTAAGTACTCTTCTCAGGGCCTTG
>NC_090731.1:43958254-43968254 GCF_036898095.1 Palaemon carinicauda | reverse complement strand
TTGGTTTTCGTAACTTTCTTTTATCTGTGATATGTGTAAGTATACGTGTGTAGATGTTGTAACCAATATCAAGGTAATCAAATTATTTTTTCTATAATTTTGAAAATTTAAAGCCAATTCCTAGCCAACCATATCTTTCTGTTTTTAGAGTTTAATTTTTTGGGGTTCGGCTTAGATTCTGCATAATATACGTTTTACTCGGATATAGCAAAAGTGAACTAATTTCGAATAATACGTATATGCGTATGTCTGCATGTTTGTATATAAGCATAATTCTATATTTTCATTTGATTTATTCTTAATATGATTGTTTATATACCCATACATATATACATACACACATACACACACACACACACACACACATATATATATATAATATATATGTATATATATTCATATATATATATATATATATATATGTATATATATATATATTATATATATTTATATATATACATACATCCATATATATATATATATATATATAAATGTGTGTGTTTATATATATATATATATATATATAAATGTGTGTGTTTATATATATATATATATATATAGGCCTATACATATATATATAATATATATATATATATATTATATATTATGTATTATATATATGTATATATATATATATATATGCATATATATATATATATATATATGCATATATATATAAATATATATATATATATATATATATGTATATGCATATATATATAAATAAATATATATATATATATATATATATATTTATATATATATGCACATATATACAGTATGTGTGTGTTTGTGTTTCTGAGTGTGTATGTCTAAGTACACATGTATATTTCCTTATGTGTGTGTGTTTTTTTTTTTGTAGTTAATTGACATTATTTTTTCATATTTTTCTATTGTTTTACGTATGATGAAGCAAAAAGGGATTATTGTTCATGACTGACTTAAGAAATATAAAGATATAAAGATATAAAGATATAAAGATTTAAAATCAGTGTAACTCGTTATTAGGGTTGTTTTCAAATCACACTACGTTAGCTAGTTTGCAAATTTTCTATAATGTATAGTATACCATATATGTTTTCTTTATTATTTTTCAAGTTAAGCAAGGATTATGTATCGATCTAAGATTTCCGAAAGCTTGTATAAGAACAAACTATAGACTTAGCTATAGACATGTCTCCAATAGTCCATTGATGTTTACGTTCATTGGTAGTTCTGTAGGTCTACCTTCAAATCTTTGTCTTTTTTGTGGGAAACTGTATTTTGTCGTCTGTCCTATAATCTTTCAAATCCAAACAAATATGAATTTAACGAAAAAAGAAGCCAACTGAATTCTACTTCATTGTGTCTGCTTCTTAGGTTTTTTTTTTTTTTTTTTTTTTTTTTTTTTTTTTTTTTTTTTTTTTTTATTAACCATATTGTCCATTAATATGTTCTGAGATCCAATCATCTACCAAATAATACAGTTTTGTATTCTCTTTTCCAACGGTCAACACTAAATAGTTATCTAAAAGTTTCATTACGGCCGTAACCAAATGTCAATCAAATAGTTTAATCAATGAAGCTACGGATCTTCAAATCCTGTGAATTGTTGTTTGTTTATGTTCATTTTCCGTACTCTGGTGTTTGAACCAGTCGATTTTAGTCATAATATTCTACTCTTTTGATGTTTTTGATGTTTGAGTTGTTTTGTAAATGAAAATGTTACAGAAAACCGCAAATTACATACCTTATTTATTTACCTCAACCCATTTAAAGTTAGCTAATTAAATAAAACACTGTACAATAATTCTAATAAAATTCATATCTACAGAATCTGTACATCTATGTTTCATTAACAAGGGCAGCATAAGTAATTAGTATGACACTGTTTTAAGATTTTTTTTTTTCATACACAAGGTATAAATTCCCACCATCAGTTGAAGTATGATGATCAGTTTTTTCTAGAACAGTTATACATACAGGAGGTAAATAGCCAATTCAGCCTCAAAGATAATTTCATAATTTCTCATCATCAATCAGATGTTATGAATTTATCAGAAAGACAGAGGAAATTTTATTCCAGGGAACAATTTGAGCAAATACTTTTATATAGAATAGGATTACTTAAGTTTCTTTTTATAGTCTGTTTTGGGAGATCTGTTTTAATGTTGTTACTTTTCATAAAATATGTTATTTCAGTTGTTCATTAGTTCACTTGTAGTTTAAATATATCTTTTTTTTTCTTTCCTCACTGGGCTATTTTCCCTGTTAGAGCCCTTCAGCTAATAGTGTCTGGGTTTCCCAAAAAGGTTGTAGCTTAGTTAATAATAATAATAATAATAATAATAATAATAATAATAATAATAATAATAATAATAATAATAATAATAATAATATTGATAATACTTTTTTGAGAGTTTTTCTTAAAAAAAAAAAAACCTATAACCAGGACTTGAGAAGAATTGTGTTGTCGAGGAAGGATATTGGATGATAATTGCCTCATTTAATTCTACTAAATTAATTATTCCCTGCCTGTATATTTCATATCATTAAAGCCCCTTACTAAATTTCCACATTTCTCATTGGACGAGATTAAAGTTTTATCAAACATTATTATCTTCTATTTATTATTATTATTTGTGAGTCACTCTTCCTCATGTACTTCATAATTGTATGATGCATATATGAGTTTCAAAAAATCATCTATTTATTATTACCATTCGTCGATAGCTGTTGCTCTTGACCTTCATAATTCTGTGATGCATACAAGAATCTTAAAATAACTGTGAAATCTGTGAAAGAAAACTAAATGGAAAATAGTTTCGCTCTCCTTGAATAGAAATGGTGAAATATTCAGTCGTATCTGTAGAGGGAGCTTTCGTAATTGTTTCTTTTATTCAGAGTACACGTTGCCTGTTGGTGGATTGATAAGAGCAACGGAGGAGAATAAATAGCCTGACATCCCTTGACCTTTTTCTGTCCACCGAGGAGACGTTGATGGTTTGATTTTACCAAAAATAGAATGTTCATGGAGAAACATTTGCAGCATATGAAAATTTTACACCGTAAAAAATTATATATTCTTTAGTTCTTCAGAAAGACATGAGCAGTACTCCTAGAATCACGAATCTCAATTTATTTTGAATTTCACAGTCAGGACATTTAGATGCTGATGGATACAAAAGCTTTCGTATTTATATTTAAATCTTCGTACCGGCAAAGGTTATGTTTCCATAGTCGTATGTTTTTATGTTTGTGATTTGCATAACCCAAAATATACTTTACAGATTCTTATAAAATATGGTGGGATGACTGCCTATTCTTAAAGAGAAATTTGTTTAGATTTTGGTAGTGATTGGGTCAAAGTAAAGGCTCAGGTCACACACACAGGCACACACACAAATAGGCAAAACCTAAAAACTATTTGACCGAATCTCATGAAATTTATTGGAATGATTGCCTATGATCAGAATGCAATTTAATAAAATTTGAGAGTGATTGGGCCAAACTGTAACGAAAAGGTAAACAAGTCTTATTGCTATATCATGGTAATTTTGTTATTTGATTTGCATGAAGGTAGTGCCAAAATGTGAGTAATTCAATTGCCTTTCTTAAAATATACAACATAATTAAGGCAAAGGTTTGCGCTTCACCGAATACAAGTCATGAAAAGGTAAAAAATAACTTTTTATTGCTATATCGTCATCAATCTTCATCCGAATTACATGAATTGGCGCCAAAATGTGCATTATTCCATTTGCTATCTTGTCATACACAACCTGATATAGTGCAGACATTACCATTGTTTCTGCATTGGTGTGTTCGTATGTATGTCAGGGTGTTTGTGGTTCGCATAACTCAAAAACTATTTGACCCAGTTTCATGAAGTTTGGCGGGATGATTGGCCATGAGCCAAAAACAATTTGATCCGATTTAGGAAGTGATTGTATCAAAGGTCAAGGGCAAGGTAATAAAAAGGTATAACACTTCTTTTTATATCGTGGTAAATTTCTATCCACAGTGTATGAAACTAGTGTCAAAATTTGTATAATTCAATTGCTTATCTTGTGATACACAACATGATATAGGCGAAGGTATGCGTTCTACCAGGTGCCCGTTCAAGTTTCCTCGTTCATCTTCTAGGGCCTGGGTGTGTTTTGCAGTACATTTTTACCAATATCACGTGAAATTATTCATGTATTTTTTGCTAAAAAAAAAAAAAAAAATATTGACACGTAGGCTATAACTCTTGAGAAAATTAATTTCGTTATACCTTTCAGGGAACTTTATTTGACCAACAGAAGATATCAAGCAAACTCTTTTCTATGGCATAAATGATAATAGATATTCGTGTTTTTTTTTTAGTAATGTCATCGAATAAGATCGACAGTTCTACAGAGTTTAAAGTTCTAAAAAGGGAAATAAAATGCCTACAAAAATTTAAATTTAAGATAATAATGCTGCAACAATTCCAACAAAAAATTCTACTTTCAAAGACATGCTGGTCCTTTGAAAATTGTTTTTACAAAATCTAGAGGAATATTGAAAATATAATTAGATATTATAATTTATCTTGTTGTATGAATAACTTTCTCTTTCTGCCACCTAGTAAAAACAAGATCCCTCATTTATATTGCAGTTCTTGAGCCATATAGCAGTACACCCAATATCCACAAAAACCAAGAATATTGCATCATCATTTTATCTTATCCCACCAGCAATATATCCGTATTAGATGAAAAAAGTTGCTTCTCGTGAAAGGACTGGACAATGGAGATAAAAAGGAAGGGATTTACTTTTTTTTTTTTTTGGCCTCCACAAAAGTATGTTGACATTAAAAAGTTTCAATACGAACTCTGCCACCCATTGCCATTAGCATCAAACTCACATTTTTTTTTTATCTTTATTTTTTTTCTTTTTTTTGGCAAGTATCATACACGCCATTTTCTTTTACTTAGGTGGATGAGGTGATTTTACGACCAACATTCTTGCATCATGTCCTGAATAGACTTGGCTATGGAGGTGGGGCTGGGACGGGGTTGAATGTGGGACGGAGGCTTTTTTTTAGAGTAATTTGTGTGGAGCGATTCCAAAAGTTTTAGTTCTTCTAATATTAGCCTCCATATGGTGTTATGAGCGAGAAAGAAAATCTGATAATTCTAATAACTTTTCACTCATAATTTTTTAACCTTCTGATTACATTCGCAGAGGTCCAGATCTGTAAAGATTGGTCCCTATTCACATTCACGAAGTATGTGGTCCAGTCCCTGATTGGGACGACCACATGGCCACTCAAAAGGGGAAGGATATTCCACTTGTGGAGGTTGTCTCCAATCTTTCTAACTCTATCTCTTACTTGATTAAGAGTAACCCAATCCTTTCTACAAGGTTTGTTCTAATTGGGAGAGACTCACATGGGCTCTGGATAGCCTCACTAGATGGGCAGTGATACACTCGTACTTCTCTCCAGCGTTCTAGGTGGTGAAAGTTGAAACAGATAAATGAGGTGACAAGTTCAATGATGCAACGTCTGTATTTCCCACGGATGTATTGCGAGCCATAGATAAACGTTTAAGGAACAAAATAAAAAGTCTTGCTGCCCTGTAATAATCGGAAATGAAAGCTCGGCAGATTCTATTACTCAGAGAAGTAGCAGCGTAGGTTGGAGGAATGGAGAAGCCCCAATCAGAAGAGGACATGAATAGCAATGGCATATACCATGAAATCCGATACTGGTGAATGAAACTTTTTTTTCTTTTTTTTTTCTTTTTTTTTACCCACCATAACTCACCAAATAGGATATTGGGGAGAGGGGAAACTATTAGGGCAGGTCTTATCTTGAATGAATGAACTTTTGTATATCTATTAAGAATCTAAAAGAAAACTCTGAAATATGCTGAAATAATTAGTGAATATGAAATTGATTATAAAATGCCATTGCATAAGTAGTACAGAGACACTTTTTACTTTTTTAAACAATTTTAAAGAGTAAATAACATACTTATCCCATTCAGAAATAAACATTACTCTTCAATAGGGGAGAAAATCTCTTTCTTGATTCTAAACATATATCTATATATTCATGTCACTGTATATCAATAAAATTCTGTGAAACTGAACACAAAGTTAAATAGAAATATACAGAACTAATTTCTACACACATGTAAAAGATCATGATATAAAACTGTAGTAGCTTTAGCAGCAAAGAAATGCAATATAATAGTTTTCTTTATATATTGTTATGTTTTATGATATTTTCATGTGGTATAGCTGCTGTGTTTACGTAATTCGCTGATCTTGATAAGCACTTTAGAAATCTTAGACATAATTACCAATAATTTTATGATATCCTATATATATATATATATATATATCTATATATATATATATATATATACATATATATATATATATATATATATAGATATATATATAGATATATATATATATATATATATATATATGTATATATATATATATATATATATATATAGATAGATAGATAGATAGATAGATAGATAGATAGATAGATATATGTATAAATATGCACACACATACACACATACACACACACACACACACACATATATATATATATATGTGTGTCCCAACATACATTGGGACAAGGAGCTGTGTAACCTTGTAGAGGTGCAGTGGCTTAAGCCTACCATAAGACTGCTTGGGGGTTATGTTGGAACCTCTGTGACCTATTAGGAAGCAAAAGGCTTATGGATGGTACGAATTAACAGCTCTGAGGGCTCACGACAGGCCTAGCAAGCCGGTGAGCCGCTATAAATTGCTCATGAACCGCACGACTTGCTTCAGGACGGACCCATTGATCAAAGGATGCTCGGGCACATCCTGACTCGGAATGTTATTGGACATGGACAAGGAAGTGGAGCTTTGAGATTGGGAACAATTAATCTAAGTACTTTGCGAGGTAAGGAGTAGGAGGTAATCATGATGATGGAGGAGAGAAATATAGACATTTTGGGACTATGTGAAACCCGTTTACCAGGAGAAGGAACAAAATTATTGCATAACAATTACCAATTACTTTACAAAGGTGGAAGAGCTGCACGACACGGAGTAGGCTTTATTGTGAGGGAAGAGCTAGCTGGAAAAATTAGTCATGTAAATTACAAGAGTGATAGGATTATTGGCTTTTCCTTGAAGTTGGGAATGTTTCAAGCCAGTATAATTCAGGTGTATGCACCACAGCAGGGGCACCCTCAAGAAGAAAAGGAAGAATTCTACAGAGATCTGCAGGAAGTAAAAGATTCTGTCCCATATGTAGAGAATGTATTAATAATTGGAGACATGAATGGACATATTGGGCAAGACAGGACAGGCATAGAGAGAATATTAGGAGCGTTTAGCATTGGAGACAGAAATAGAGAAGGAGAAAACATAATTGATTTCTGCATGCAAAACCAGATGTCCATAATGAACTCTTTCTATAATCATAGAGACAGCCACAAGTGGACGTGGTATCGGTGGAACTCGGCCTTAGGAGTATACACTGAAAAAATCAATGATTGACTTGGCAATAACAAATAACAAAAATATGGTAAGAGATGTAAAAAGTATTCCCTCTGTGTCATTCGATTCAGATCACAGGCTTCTCTTAATTAAATTAAAGACAGTGAAACCTAAACCAATTAAAAGCCAAGTGAGAGAAAGATTTATCCTAGAGAATATGAGAGAAGAGGAATGCTTAGTTAGATATCAAAACGAAATCAGTAGAGCTAAACAAATGCAACAGGAGAGCAACGACCCAAATGAAAAATGGAGACACTTTAAGATGGCTGTAGTAGTCGCTGCTAATAATACAGTGCAGAAGAAAAGAGTTCGAGGTAGGAGGAAAAAACAAACTGCTTGGTGGACTCCCACACTTAAGTCCGCTGTTACAAATAAAATGAAACTTTTCAGAAAATGGATGAAAACTTTGAGCTTGGAAGATCACAATAATTATAAAGAAGCCTTGAGAGAAACAGAAAGAATAAAAGCTCAAACAAAAAGAGAAACGTGGGAAAGAATAGGAGAAGACCTAGGAAATGATCTCCAAGGTACTAGAAAACTCATATATAGCACTGCTAAAAACTATAGAAAGGGAAGCCAACCATCCACTTATGTAATCAAAGACCCTATGGATGGGACAATTTTAACCGAACCCCGAGAAATTGAATTAGGATGGAAGCATCACTTTGAAACACTACTAAACAATGAAAATGATGACCTTGAAGAACATGTAGAATTTGATGTGGTTGGGGATGCAGAACCTGACATAACGACACAGGAAGTAAAAAATGCCCTCAAGAGGATGAGAAATGGTAAGGCCCCTGGAGTGGATACAATACCTGCAGAGCTCCTTAAAAACATGGGTGAGGATGGAGTCATTTGGCTGCTGGAACTAATCCACATACTCTGGAATGGACAAATACCACCTGAAGACTGGAGAAGAGATCTAATATGCCCAATCTATAAAAAAGGTGACAAGACAAATTGCAGCAATTATAGAGGAATATCCCTAATGTCACACGCTTTTAAAGTATATGAAAGAATACTTGAAACCAGATTGAGAGGATATGTTGAACCAAAGCTGGGGGAATGGCAAAGTGGTTTTCGGCAAGGAAGAGGGACAACCGATATGATTTTCTCACTCAAGATGATATTCGAGAAAAGCTGGGAATGGAACAGGGACAGATATATTGCTTTTATAGACCTAGAAAAGGCTTTCGATAGAGTACCAAGAATGAAAATATGGGATGCCCTAAAAGACCCTTACTATGGAATCCCTGAGAAACTTATAAGAGCAATTTATAACACCTATCAAAACATCAAATCCAGAGTAAAAACAAATCAAGAGAATGAAGATTGGTTTAAAATTAAATCAGGAGTAAGACAGGGCAGCGTCCTTTCTCCACTTCTTTTTATATTGTTCCTAGACAAATGTATGAGGGAACGAGGCGAGGACGAAGCTGAAGATATGATCATCAACCTTCTGTATGCAGATGACCACGCAATGATAGCCCCCAACGCAGAAGCTCTCAAAGAAAACGTCAACAACTGGAATGCGATCTTAACAGCAAATGGAATGCGGATCAACAAGGATAAGACAGAGATTATGCACCTATCACGAACACCAAACAACGTAGATGTAGAATTAGAAGGTCATACATTGAAACAGTGTAGAAATTTCAAATACTTAGGAGTGGAGTTTTTTGACCAAAACGATCCAAAACTGGAAATAACTGCCCGAGTTCAGAAATTCAGTAGCAATTTGTATCTGCTCTACCCACTAATGAAAGACAGAAACATACCTCGCAAAGTGAAAACCATAATATACCTAGCTATTTTAAGACCAATATTGACTTATGGCCATGAATTATGGACATTAACATCAAGAACTAGAAGCCAACTCCAAGCAGCTGAAATGAAAGCCTTAAGACTCATAAAAGGTGTGACAAGACTGGATAGACTACGAAATGAAGATATTAGAAGAGAACTGGGAGTGGAGGGGATTCTGGATTTTGTGGAGAGAGGACAGCTTAGATGGTTTGGACATGTCAAAAGAATGGAGGAAGAGCGATATCCTGTAAGGTTTTTGGAATGGACACCAGAAGGAAGGGGACCGGTAGGAAGACCAAAATTGAGATGGCTACAAAACATAGAGAGAGGAGTAGAGAGGAGAGGCTTCAGTTTGCGGGAAGTTGATGAGATGAGGCTCTATGAGGATCGCCAAGAATGGAGACAGTTCTTGAAGCAGGACGACTGACAGGCCTGGAGGCCTACCTGGCGTCTGGTGAGAAAGGTGAGAAATATATATATATATATATGTATATATATATATATATATATATGTATATATAAATGCATATATATATATATATATATATATATGTATATATAAATGCATATATATATATATATATGTGTGTGTGTGTGTGTGTGTGTGTATGTATATAGGAATTCACACCCATGTATATGCTTGTATGCATGATTAACATGCATATGC
>NC_090731.1:43950754-43955754 GCF_036898095.1 Palaemon carinicauda | reverse complement strand
ATATGTATAGATATATAATTTATATATATATATATATATATATATATATATATATATATATATATATATATATATATACATATATATATATATATATATATATATATATATATATATATATATATATATATATATATATATATATATATATATATATATATACTTAGCAACAACAACCAATGTTTATGTTTAATCTGGGGTTTGTTTAATTTTTATCTCCACGTTTGCCACTACCGATTAGTGATGTTGGGAAACTTTAGTGTGATCGCTAATAGCAAACCAACCTAGTAGAGATCTGCTAATCATGATGATACACAAACCCTTTCACCACACCACGGTAAGTTATCACCAATATTTCTCAATCAAACATTTTTTTTTAACTTGTTTGCCTCAACTATACACAATGTGGTTGTTATTCATACTCATGAAAAAACGGGGTTTGCAGTGGGAAGATCTTTATTACTAGAAATCAAAGGGAATATATAGGATAATATTTCATTGCTGGACCGGATATCTTATTAAATGACTCCAAGTTATTCTCCACTTTTCAATATTACAAGTCCACGCATCTTCCTTTTCACCCTCCATGAACTTGTTACATTGAGAATAATTACATCCTACTTTTCCAAAAAATAGATTTGTTCGTAAAATATTGTCATTGTATTTTTCCTGTTTCTTTAACTGTATAAAGCGTTGAAAGTAAACTGTGTTCTCCCAACCTTTTGAGGTTTTAGAGAAATTCTCACTTCTTTGGGCGACTAGAATATGACTTGGGTATTTACGTATGCATGTATGTACTCAAACACATAAACACACATACATACACACATATACACACATACACACACACACACACACACACACACACACATATATATATATATATATATATATATATATATATATATATAAATATATATATATATATATATATATATATATATATATATATATATATATATATATATATTATATATATATATATATATATATATATATATATATATATATAATATATATATATATATATATATATATATATATATATATATATATATATATATATATATATATATATATATATATATATATATATATTATTATTTCTTTTCAATCCCAATACTATTGCTTGCTTAATATTGTCCATTAATTGTAAAATTGTTTTGTCCTGATGGTTTTTAATACGAGGTCATATTTAATTGAAAATTTTTATTTAACATTTTTGTTGGTAAAAAGATTTTGCAAGAGACTTGAGTCTGAAAATAAGTCATTATTTTTGCTCTATTTTCAATAATGTACGAGTATATAATAGAACAAAAACACATTATTATCATAGAATATATATTTTTTTCTAAAGGTAAATGGTGATTATCAAGACGCAGAAAATTTTTTAAATACTGGATATTATGTCTAAAAGGATAAAATAATGGCTATTGGAAATTGGATTCTCAGTTATTCAAAACAGTTATTGGAGATAACCTGAGTTAGAGGAAAATTAAAGTCATGAAGATAAAACCAGGAAGTAAAGCCATCGCTTCAAGGTGAAATGCATTTGTCGGAAATAACTAGGAAATAAACAAAACGGTTATAATTTTTCATTCCAGTTTAATCTGCTCGATGAGATAAAAATTTTTCATGAATTTCTGAATTCTATATTCTCTTCAATTACTTCATGCAATCCAATTTTTCACAACTGGTCTGTTACACCATTCTATTTTTTTTCACTATTTTATTCATCTTTTTAGTTGCACAATTCCATGTCCCAAAGCTGGAGACATAATGATAGATATGTTTCAGTGCCAATCCCTAGAGCTCCCCGCCAACTAGGTAAAAATAGATTTTTTTTTTCAAAAATTCTGACAAAATGGCACTAAAGACTACCTGAACTTTACTTCCCCAATTAATCTTCAGATGCAAGTACTGAACGTGAATTATTTTTCTACTGAATCTGTGATTAAGACTGAATTATGAACTCTGTTTTTGTATAATAATCGTCAAAAAATAACTGATACTGACGAAAAAGTGTCAGCTCAAACTGCTCGCATGATTAACAAGCATTATACACGCGGGCGTCATTAGTACGTTAGTATAGAAAATGTTTATACAAGTTGAAACATCTGTTATGAGATAAGAGTAAACATTAAAAGAAAAATCTTTTCCGTTCGGTAAAAGCATGTAGGCGGGGGCATAAAACAATTAGAATAGCGCCAACGTTATCCCTGCGTGTCGTAAGAGGCGACTAAAAGGAACGGGACGAGGGGGCTGGGAACCCCCTCTCCTGTATAAAAAATCCTGTGAGACAGCAACAAAGAGATGGAGCTGGGGGGAGAGTGACTGCTCCCCGCACTCTAGTTTTGGGGTGCTTGAATGTGCGTGGATGTAGTACGATAGAGAGTAAAAGATGTGAGATTGGAAGTATGTTTAGAAGTAGAAGGATGGATTTATTGGCCTTGTGTGAGACAAAGATGAAAGGAAAGGGTGAAGTGATGTTTGGTGAAATGTCTGGTAGAGTGTCTGGGATTGAAAGGGGAAGAGCGAGAGAGGGTGTGGCTTTATTGCTGAGTGAATGGATGACAGGTAAAGTAGTGGAATGGAAGGAGATATCATCTAGGTTAATGTGGGTAAGGGTTAGGTTGGGTAGGGAATGTTGGGCGTTTGTCAGTGCGTATGGGCCAGGTAGTGAGAAAAGTGAAGAAGTGCGGAATGAGTTCTGGAATGAATTAACTAGGTGTGTAGAAGGACTGGGTAGAAGGAATTATGTAGTTGTTATGGGTGACTTAAATGCTAGAGTGGGCACTGGAGAGGTAGAAGGTGTCATTGGGAAGTATGGAGTACCAGGTGAAAATGAGAGTGGTGAGAGACTGGTAGATATGTGTTGAACAAGAGATGGTAATAAGTGCTAGCTTTTTTTTAAAAAGAAAGATAAAAATAAGCATACATGGGTAAGAGTGGCAAATGGAAGAGTAGTAGAAAGGGCATTAATGGATTATGTGTTGATAACTAAAAGAATGTTTGGAAGATTGAAAGACGTGCACGTGTTTAGGGGTATGGCTAACGGTATGTCTGATCATTTTTTGGTGGAAGGAAAATTAGTTGTAGCAAAAGAGTGGGGGAATAGAGTAGGTGGATGTAAAAGGGAGCTAGTGAGGGTTGAAGAGCTAATAAAACCGGGGGTAAAAAGTAAATATCAGGAAAGGTTGAAAATGGCATATGACGAGGTTAGAGTAGGAGAAACTGGTAATTTAGAGGAGGAGTGGAAGTTAGCTAAAGAAAATTTTGTTGGGATTGCAAGTGATGTATGTGGCAAGAAGGTTGTTGGAGGCAGCATGAGGAAGGGCAGTGAATGGTGGAATGAAGGAGTGAAGGTAAAAGTGGAAGAGAAAAAGAGGGCTTTTGAAGAATGGCTGCAGAGTAATAGTATAGAGAAGTATGAAAAATATAGAGAGAAAAAGGTGGAAGTAAAGCGCAAGGTACGTGAGGCAAAGAGGGCAGCTGACCTGAGGTGGGGTCAGGGACGGGGTCAGTCATATGATGAGAATAAGAAGAAGTTTTGGAAAGAAGTGAAGAGAGTAAGGAAGGCCGGCGCAAGAATTGAAGAGACAGTGAAAGATGGAAATGGAAGGTTGTTAAAAGGAGAGGAGGCAAGGAAAAGGTGGGCGGAATATTTTGAAAGTTTGCTGAATGTTGAGGATGATAGGGAGGCAGATATAATTGCTGTTCCAGGTGTTGAGGTGCCAGTGATGGGAGATGAGAATGAGAGAGAGATTACAATAGAGGAAGTGAGGAGAGCACTAGATGAAACAAGAGTAGGAAAAGCATCTGGTATGGATGGTGTGAAAGCTGAGATGTTGAAGGAAGGGGGTGTGACTGTACTTGAATGGTTGGTGAGATTGTTTAATGTGTGTTTTGTGTTGTCAATGGTACCAGTAGATTGGGTCTGTGCATGTATTGTACCATTATATAAGGGTAAGGGAGATGTGCATGAGTTTTGTAATTCAAGAGGTATTAGTTTGTTGAGTGTAGTTGGAAAAGTGTATGGTAGAGTACTGATTAATAGGATTAAGGATAAAACAGAGAATGCAATCTTGGAAGTACAGGGTGGTTTTAGAAGAGGTAGGGGTTGTATGAATCAGATTTTCACTTTTAGGCAGATATGCGAGAAATATTTAGCAAAAGGTAAGGAGGTGTATGTTGCGCTTATGGATCTGGAGAAAGCATAAGATAGAGTTGATAGGGAAGCAATGTGGAATGTGATGAGGTTATATGGAGTTGATGGAAGGTTGTTGCAAGCAGTGAAAAGTTTCTACAAAGGTAGTAAAGCATGTGTTAGAATAGGAAATGAAGTGAGCGATTGGTTTCCGGTGAGAGTGGGGCTGAGGCAGGGATGTGTGATGTCGCCGTGGTTGTTTAACTTGTATGTTGATGGAGTGGTGAGAGAGGTGAATGCACGAGTGCTTGGACGAGGATTAAAACTGGTAGGCGAGAATGATCATGAATGGGAGGTAAATCAGTTGTTGTTTGCGGATGATACTGTACTGGTAGCAGACACAGAAGAGAAGCTTGACCGACTAGTGACAGAATTTGGAAGGGTGTGTGAGAGAAGGAAGCTGAGAGTTAATGTGGGTAAGAGTAAGGTTATGAGATGTACGAGAAGGGAAGGTGGTGCAAGGTTGAATGTCATGTTGAATGGAGAGTTACTTGAGGAGGTGGATCAGTTTAAGTACTTGGGGTCTGTTGTTGCAGCAAATGGTGGAGTGGAAGCAGATGTACGTCAGAGAGTCAATGAAGGTTGCAAAGTGTTGGGGGCAGTTAAGGGAGTAGTAAAAAATAGAGGGTTGGGCATGAATGTAAAGAGAGTTCTATATGAGAAAGTGATTGTACCAACTGTGATGTATGGATCGGAGTTGTAGGGAATGAAAGTGATGGAGAGACAGAAATTGAATGTGTTTGAGATGAAGTGTCTGAGCAGTATGGCTGGTGTATCTTGAGTAGATAGGGTT
>NC_090731.1:43935754-43943254 GCF_036898095.1 Palaemon carinicauda | reverse complement strand
TAAAATATTTCCTCTATTGTATATCTCTCCATCGCAAAGTGATGTGATAAACATAATAATAACAATAAACATAATAGTAATTGTAATAATAAGAAGAACTATAATAATGACAATAAGAATATTTATAGGGATATTATAATTAATATAAGCAATGTTCATTATGACGAATATAAAGATAGTAATAACTTTAACCATGGTATTTTTATTGAGAATAATAATAATAATAATAATAATAATAATAATAATAATAATAATAATAATAATGAAAACATAAGTAATCATGTTAATAAGGATAATGATATTGATAACAATAATGACGGTACCATCTTCAACCCTTTCATCTGATACTGTTGAACTTCTGTTAATCAATGAAGCAATTCGATATGCTGCAAATAAATACCTTTTTCCCACGTAAGTCACTTGATTTTCCCGAATATCATCTTATAACTTCCAGTGGTGATGAAATCCCGGGGTTCTAGCCATTAGGTTGATATAATTGGTCTGGTTTTGGTGCCGCTTTCAAAGGTTTAAAGATCGCACATGAATGGCAGAGGCAAGGGACAGTGCCCTATAAAGCAGGACAATGCCATAAAGGCTGACCATTTATACATGTAACCGGCGCCCAAAACCCTCTCCACCGAAGCTAGGCCAAGCAGGGCCAGCCAATTGGTACCGAGGACTCAGAAGATAGACCTATAGTCTCCCCCAAACCCACAATCCTTATCTCACATGGATGGTGAGGTTACAGCGAACATAGAAACTAACGAGTTTGAGTGGGACTCGATCCCCGGTCTGGGGTTCACATGTCAGGGACGTTACCACAACGGCCACCACAAGAGTTAATCTGAGGCAACATTCACATATTAGATGGGAGGTAGTGAATAATTTCTTTGTATTATTATTGATTTCCTGATAAGAGTAAGATACATTAAGTTTTCGCCAATTACACTAAGTACATATTTTCAAACTCGTTATATTATATTCCCTGTATCTTGACTGGTATTGTTCGTGCAAACCATTTGATATTTTCCCCACCCCCTATGAAACCAACAATTATGGGGGGATTCCTGTTGCATAATCGAGCCGGGGGCGGCGGTGGGGCGGGGTGGGTGGGTGGGGGGGGGAGGGAGCGTTAAGATGATAACTGTAATCAGCAAAAACAAAAAAAAGATAAATAAATAAGTAAATAAAATAAGAATTTGTCTCCTGTCCTATCCATATGTACAGTTTTATGGAGATACGATTTTTAGCTTAATGAAAAGTACTAGTGCACACAAGCATGACATTTAATATTTCTGGAAGCTTGTTTAATCATATATTAACTTCAAAATATTAATGTATATCATTATGTTATTTTTTTTTTTTAATTATTAACCTTAAACATTGATTACATATATGGCAGCTATTAAATGAAGACGGTGTTTTAATTATTATAAATTTCGTAAATATTTTGTTCTCCCATTGTGGACTTCATAAACATGGCAGCCTTCATGTAAGGCGTTATAAAAAGATTACAGAAGTATGAAAACATCCGGAAACGTCAGATTATCCAAGTGGAAGTTGTGATTAGTTCGAAGCATCTGGCAATGATTACAATATAGAAACAACCAAGAAGATTCTTAAAGCTCTGGGCAATAAATCATTCCTAGCAAGTAACTCACTCACCCAAACGCCAATATTCAGGCTTCTTTCCCATCATATTTGTATTTATGCTCTCTCTTTTTCTTTAAAACAGCCAGTAGTCCACCATTTTTAAAACAGAATGTATCTAATATTTGATGATGAGCATCAAACTATACGGGATAATAATTCTTTCACGATTTTAGGACCTCGGCCTCTGTCTAGTAACCGTATCAATTCTTTTTTATTGTGCTAAACTTAATTCCTCCTTTCTAGTCTCAGTCAGCTGACTCTCATCTTGGAATGTTAGAGAGACACTTAAGTGACATGAAATTCCTTCCCTTGACCTGGATAATTCTTGGGCAAACATCTCCCTCATCGTAATTCTATTTCACATTTTCGCTTCAATCTCCAAAGTCATTGTGTTCTAGCTGTTGTAATTCCTTTTCCAGAGGAAAAAATCCTTCAGAATCTCAAATATACTCACAACCATTACATGCTCTGTTTTCTTTTGATGTTAGTACATCTATAAATCATTCAATTCACAATCCGATGAAAATATAGTGCTAAACTATCTACGGAGAAGGTAGTTATTGATTACTTTTGTACCATATACTAAACATTACATAGCCTTAACAAAAGTTTGAGATCCACCAATATTTCAATCCATTGAATTTTATACCAATTTTCGTTTCCATTTCTAGTTATTACTTTACATTGCGCCACTTTCGAAATATCTTTTATTCGTCACAACTTATGGATCTCTGATTGCAATGGCTTACTTTATTGAACTTTTTATAATCCGTTCAACAATTAGCTACTTAGACTCCTCTATGCCTGATTTTACTTGGACTTCAGCCGCCACTGGAGGGATCGAATCCTGAGGCGGCCGTCGGGAACTAGACGGACCAAGGATGATAGGTGACAGGGGAGACATGGGCATAGAATGCTGCAGCTGAATTGCTTCTATGAAAGTTTCCTGTTTCAGACTCATTTGACATAATGTTTAGTTCCACTCTGAGCGAAACTTTCCCATTATTTTCTATCGTCTTGAAACTGCAAACAATATTTTTCCAATATTGAATATGATCTCTTTCCGAAAAGACATTATGAGAGAAATTTCTTGAAACATAGTATGCTTTATGGCAGAAGCAATGGCAAAACCGAAGGATTTCGCTACTTTCTTCCAATAAGTGACCAAATCATTACTTGGTACAGTATGGATTAATGATCATGACATCTATTGAAAGGTTACTTTTTTTTTTATTTATTTAAGATATTTTTCCCTACATAACTTTTTCCAAATGAAAGTCTCCTTTTTATAAAATCAATAGCTTCACTGAAAGAGGACCCACGGACATTAGAGACCCTTATATATCTTGGCCAAAGGATTTGTTTGAAAAATAATGATGGACCTAATTGGAGCAATTTCATGTTAATAAGTTGGACAGCTAAGCAAGAAGATCAAAAGGCAGATTTGAAAACCAGAAGGAAAGAGGCAAGTCAACTAAAGACATGAAGGAAATTGATGCTTTATTATTTCTAAACGTTATAATCTACTTATATATATATATATATATATATATATATATATATATATATATATATATATATATATATATAAATATATATATATATATATATATATATATATATATATATATATATATATATATATATATATATATGTATTTATATATATATACGTATATATACTTATATATATATATATATATATATATATATATATATATATATATATATATATATATATACATATATATATACATATATATATATATATATATATAAATATATATATATAAATATATATATATATATATATATATATATATTATATATATATATATATATTTATATATATGCGTATATATATATATATATATATATATATATATATATATATATATATTTTTATATATATATATATATATATATATATATATATATAGGCTATATATATATATATATATATATATATATATATATATATATATATATATATATATATATATATATATATATATATATATGTATGTATATATACACACACATATATATATATATATATATATATATATATATGCATATATATATATATATAACTATAAATGGATATATATATATATATATATATATATATATATATATATATATATATATATATATATATATATATATATATATATATATATATATATATATATATATATAAATAATACTATGCCCTTTTAAGACGATGTATAGGTGACAGTGTTCTACTATGCTCACCCATCGGGAGGAACAGGAACACTTGCCTCTCCTAAACAGTGTCATATTTTCTGTAATCTCATCTGCTAAGGTTTTCTAAATGTTATACTTAAGCTCTTTTAGTTAAACAACAAACGCTAGAAAAGATAGTTAGTTTAATCTCTGTCAAATATGCAGTAGTCTGGGTATTTCTTTGGCCAAATGACCTTTTGTATATATATTTTTGGTGCATTTTTATCAAAATTGACACTTTTAAAGGGTAAATTAAATTTTATTTTTTTCAGTGACTTTAATGTCCGGGTGCTGGATAAACCCTGTTCTATTCATGGAATAAACCACTTACTCGTTATGTCACTGTTAGCTGAGATTTGCTTCAAAAATGATAATTCTTGAGAAGTAAAAAAAAAAAACTGGGTATGGTGAGGTCTTTGAAAAGAGAGAGAGAGAGAGAGAGAGGAGAGAGAGAGAGAGAGAGAGAGAGAGAGAGAGAGAGAGGAGAGAGAGAGAGAGAGAGAGAGAGAGAGAGAGAGAGAGGTCAACCCTTATTATATTTTTTTTAATCTTTTTCCATTAGTGATAAACTATTTATCATGTCCTATTTGATGCATAATGTATTATACCTCACTAATTCTTTATATTATCGGAATTCAAGTGTTTTATTCCTCTAGTCTAGGACAAATTAATTTACGGACGTAAAAATCACCTTGAATTTGGTAAAGATTTTCGAAATGTGGTTATGAATTTAAACACATTTTCAAGCTAACATGAGATATAATAATTGAATATCATAGGGTCCAAAGATAAGCTTTATTATCTATTTTGTTGGAATTTTATATAAAGTCATTAATCAAAGAATATATCATAGAATATGATATACCTGGGAAGATCACCTATACAAATCTAATTATAAATTTAAGAACATTATGTGATTTGCAATATCCTACTTAATTATTCAGATTGAGATTCTCTGGCATTTTGAATGGATCATAGGGCTCCAATTTTCATAATAAAAACGAGACTTTATCTTTTTAGGATAGAGCTATTTTTAGATCATGTGGTTCCTCTGACCATCACCATTTATGTCAATTTTCTCTTGCAGAACCTCCTAAACTATCCCCCCACCCTCTTAAAGAAAAGCACGCTCTTTCGGCCCTTGCACAAGATTTATTTCACAAATCTTCTTTGTGATTGGAAAAGTCAATATCAAATGGAAATGGTCTCCGGGCTGTAATGTAACTTTCAGTATCATATATGTATTACTAAAAACCTGTATATGTAAAAGCTCCTTTGTTAAAAATTCAAAAGAAAATGATAAGAGAATAAAACTTAAAACTTAAATACTTTTTTAATATTCTTTGAAAAATACTTTCTTTACCATATCTTCATTATTTTTATGGATAGAGGAAACAGGTGAAGAGATGTAAAGGAAATATTACGGAAACAGGCAGGAAAAGTTCTAAACAACTAAGACATATTAGACCAACTGGAAATATCTATAAACTATATAGATATAAGTGAGAAAATTTTGACTGAGAAAAGAGTTTAAGACCCCATCTGTCATATATTATTCACACCGTACCGAGAAGTTTTTAAGAATTTAGATTGGTAATTTGGATTGGAGTTAACACAAATGGGAATAACTTAATATAATTGAAAATGACATAGTTCTGTTCAGTGAATAATGGGAGTAATTTAAAAACATGATAGAAAATATGAATAGAGAAAGCATAAATGTAAGACTAAAAATATATACAAGTAGAATGAAGATAATGGTTAATGTGAATGCAGAGGAACAACAAATAAGTCTTTGGACGACACTACTGAGATTTTTAAGAAAAACACGTACTTAGAACAAACTGAAAATATTTCCCCAAGACATAAGACCGAAATGAAGAGAATAATAAGGATGGCGGAGAGCGTTTGCTAAACAAAATTAGGTAATGAAACGTAGTAACCGTAATGCTTAGCTGGATTGAGTCCTAATTACTTTCTATTGAAGCCCAAAAGAGTTACAAACTAACTTATACTGTAGTGTGTTTGTAGCATGATGTCAGTTCCAAGTGTGGCAGATTGTAATTTCCGGGAGCGGGGAGCTATGTTCGTGAGACCGTTAGTTATCAGATTAACAGCTTCCTATTTACCCACATAACACCCCTCTCTATCTCTCTCTCTCTCTCTCTCTCTCTCTCTCTCTCTCTCTCTCTCTCCTCTCTCTCTCTCTCTCCTCTCTCTCTCTCTCTCTCTCTCATATATATATATATAAATATATATATATATATATATATATATATATATATATATATATATATATATATATATATATATATATATATATATATATATCAGCAGTTACTAGTCCACTGCAGAGCAAAGGCCTTAGTTATGTTCTAGGCCATTCTACACCTGCAAACTCTCTTAGTTTGTCAATCCATCAGCTTATCTTTCTTCCTCTGCTTCTTTTGGAGTCTCTAGGAACCCATTCTTTGAATCTTAATGCCTATTCATTAAATGTTGTTCTCTTTACATGTCCTGCTCATGGCCATTTTTTTTTTTTCTGACATGTTATTGAAATACCCTTTACTTTAGTTTGCCCTCGTATCCATGTTGCCTTTTTCTTTCTCTTAAATGGTATCCCGTCATTATTTTTTCCATATCTCTTTGAGTTATAACTAGCTTATGTTCTAAGGCTTTAGTATGGCTCTGCGTTCCTGAT
This sequence comes from Palaemon carinicauda, assembly GCF_036898095.1. Taxonomy (NCBI): domain Eukaryota; kingdom Metazoa; phylum Arthropoda; class Malacostraca; order Decapoda; family Palaemonidae; genus Palaemon; species Palaemon carinicauda. The sequence goes on along the minus strand of NC_090731.1, from coordinate 43,936,650 downwards.
GAATGAGGTAATACTTGTGAAACCATTTCATAAAATACTTTTTTAATGAAAGTGGTATTTCACATTTTATAATACACTTTTTGCCCAAAAACTTCTCATCCTATGCTTATCTTTTCAACGTCGGATTCGTATGTCCAATATTTGTTTTTTTTCTCCATTTTCATTTAACACTATTTTAGTTTTACTCCTATCAATTTGCAGTACTACATTTCTGCATTCTCTATTCAGATCTAACATCTTTTGCAATTTTTTCTATGATTCACTAAAGAGAGATGTGTCATCTGCATATCTTAAGTTGTTAAAGTGCTCGCCATTAATATTAATACCTACATTTTGCCAGTCTAAAAACTCAAGAACATGTAGGCATGCTGTGAATACTTTAGAAGAGATGGGGTCTCCTGTCTAACATTTTTCTTAATCTGAATTTTCTCTATATGTAGTTTTAGGATCGTTGTTCGTCTTGTATATTTTCAAATGTTTTAACATAAGATTCGTCTATTTCTTGTCTTCGAATGACTTGTAATTACAGCGGAAATTTTTACTCACAAACACACACACATACACATATACTGTGTATATATATATATATATATATATATATATATATATATATATATATATATATATATATAATTATATATATATATATATGTATATATATACATATATATATAAATATATATATATATATATATATATATATATATATATATTTATATATATATATATACATATATATATATATATATATATATATATATATATATATATATATATATATATATATATATATATATACATATATATCTATCTATATATATATATATATATATATATATATATATATACATATATATCTATCAATATATATATATATATATATATATATATATATA
>NC_090731.1:43925754-43928254 GCF_036898095.1 Palaemon carinicauda | reverse complement strand
CTTTAGCAGACAGCCACTTTCCATTCTTTTCATATGGCCAGACCCCCTCAACACATTCAAATTCACTTTAGCTGCTAACTCTTTTCTTACACCCGTTCTCACCGTCACTACTTCATTCCTAACAGTATCTAATCGAGATACACCAGCCATACGTTGGAGTAAAAGAGTTTTGTATATGAAAACTTAATGAATTTGTATCTTATGAAACAGTCATTATATATATATATATATATATATATATATATATATATATATATATATATATATATATCTATATATATATATATATGTGTGTGTATATATATATATATTATATATATATATATATATATATATATATATAGATATATATATATATATATATATATATATATATATATATATATATTATATATATATATATATATATATATATATATATATATTTATATATATATATATATATATATATATATATATATATATATATATATATATATTTATATATATATATATATATATATATATATATATATATATATATCTATATATATATATATATATATATATATATATATATATATATATATATATATATATATATATATCCATCTGTGCCCTCTTTCAAAAAAATGCTTTGATTCGTTATTAGCTTATTTCCAGGTATTGATAGCTGCATAATCAAGGTATTGTTAGCAGCCCCCTACACTCAGTAGGGAGTGTAAGGGAAAGATGATTGGGGTATTCTCTAAAGGATTTAGAATATTGTCTGTTACTAGTGTGTAGTGGTCTGTATAACTGTTATAACTGAAGGTCTGAAATGACTCATGGATGCGTTCATCGTCACACTGATAAGGGGCAACTTGGAAAAGAGATTGGGATGACTGGGAATCCTGCCGATTGGAGATCGTTTATTTTGACGGAGTTTTCCATATTCATGATATGAGTGAGATGAAGGAAAGGAATTAGCTTATGGTATGTTAGAGTCCTGTAATCAAGGAAGAAATTGTAATGAGGTGTTGTATTAAGTAAAGTGCAATATTTTTCATGCTGTCCATTCAATGTGATGTCAACACTTCTGAAAGTTTACAGAAACTTCGATGTACGAATGAATTGTGTGATGTTGTGATTGTAAGTAATGAGGGAAGAACAGACACTGGCCCTCAGCTGTATTTTGGCATGCCATTTTTCAGTTTTAGCTGCCGTACTTCAAAGCAGATTGACGGCAGAGCATGACTGGTCAATATTAAGGCCATTGATTATTAACATTGGGAAAGTTTTCGGTAATGAATTCGGGCATGCTGGTTCTGCAGTCATGGTCTTGTTAGGATTTTAAAGTTCCGTTTTTTAACAGTGTAGTGGTATATCTTACATGTAGCTTAGTATTTTTTCTCTTGCTGGTGCAATATGCAAAATGGATGTTAATTTTGCCTTTGATTATTTAAATATATATATTAATGTATTCCTTATAGTTTTTTTGTTTCATTTACAAATAAATTTTTTTTTTTGCTTGTTTTTATAAATATAGCATTTCATTTCAGAACCTCTCACTGTGATGTCCTTTCCTCAGCCACTGTTTTCTTTAGTCAAGTTATTTAATATTTTTTTCCCACACTGTGTCCAGTTATCAGTACAAACAATATTTAGTTTCACCTAATGTTCTAACATTTTTTCTTGAGCTTAAAACCATCTTACCTAAAGAATATAGAGCTATATACAATATTCTACTGATTTCCCAGAAGTAAATCAACGGTCATCTTACCTGTTAGTCCAGCTAGCCCAAAAAAAGGGAATTTAGGAGGGAAGAAAGATCCTAGCTGGGTCCCCTTGCTCAGTATAAATCAAGGAGTCTTGCCCAGTACTCCGGTCTGTTGAACTGTTACTTAGGTGTTTGGGTATTCCACTGTTGTATGTTTGTTGTGTAGTGAACGTCAGTTTGTGGTCGGCATTCGGATACTAGGCAGTTTGGGTGTTATCTTTGGCCATAGTCCGCAAACCACTACAACGTACATCTGTTTCCACTCTACCATTTGCTGCAACAACATACTTCAAGTACTTAAACTTTTATACTTCCTCAAGTAACTCTCAATCCAACATTACATTCCACCTCGCACCACCCTCCCTTCTCGTGCATCTCATAACCTTACTCACACCCACATTAACTCTCAACTTTCATCTCTTGCATATCCTTCCAAATTCTGTCACTAATCGACTAAGCTTCTCTTCCGAGTTTGCAAGTAGTACAATATCATCCACAAACAACAACTGATTTACCTTTCATTCACGATCACTCTCGTCTACCAGTTTCAATCCTCGACAAAGCACTCTAGCATTCACCTCTCTCACCGCTCCATCAACAAAAAAGTTGAAACCATGGCGACACCACACATCCCTCTCTCAGCCCCACTCTCACTTGGAACCACTCGCTCATTTCATTTCCTATCCTAATATATATATATATATATATATATATATATATATATATATATATATATATATATATATATATATATATATATAT
>NC_090731.1:43915754-43923254 GCF_036898095.1 Palaemon carinicauda | reverse complement strand
CTTAAGGTATCCAGCTAACTCCTGGAGCGAGTATCCCTAAATAAATCTAACAGGGATATCGCATAATATCAGAGGAAGTATTCTTGACACGCCACATAGCTATCTTCACCCTGAACAGTATTAATGCTTCAAGGGGTTACAGTGACAAGAATCTAAAAACGAGAATGAAAAGAGAGCCGTTCATAAGGCATATCTCCTATTCCGTTTCCAGTGTGTATATGACGAAGACGGCAGCCCCATCTTTATTCCTTGTAGTGAAACACGAAGTACTACAGATACTGTATTATAGGGAGGGGTCAATAAGCCCTTTTTACAATAAAAGAAAGGGTGGGTCCATCAGGACGACATGGCTACCTCACCCAAAAATTGATTTTTCGCTTCGCTCAAAATCCGTTTTTTAGGCTCAGGCCATGTCGTCCTGATGGAAGTTTACCAGAGCATTACTGTATCTGTGGATTCTCAAACAGTGCCGTACCCTCAAGAAAGTATTTTCCTGGTCTGTCTAGACCTAGAGACCTATGATGTTACCATCATACATCATTTCATCTAAGCATGAACTATGTTAGTGCTTCCTGCCCCCTAGAGGGAAGAGTCGTACTAGACTCTGGAAAAAGTCTCGAGGAGTACATATTAACTATGGATGACAAAATGACAAGCTTGTATAGTGGTCTCGCCCTATACATTATAAAGCAAAGTTTATATAAGAGTCACCAATGTCAGTATGAATTCCTGACATCTCCCCCAGTGTGTCTACTCTTATTAAACTATCGGATAACAGTTGTATCCGTATAGGAAAAAATTTTGCATCTCTACCACCATCCCTTTAAGGTACAACGTTAATCCTTCCTAAGGAAGGGTTAATGCAAGTTAAATTTTGCTTGATGTAAGGAACAATCCTAAAAGACATTCCATGTTTAAATTATCCATATTTTAAACCTCATGCTCAATACATTTCTAATAAAATGAGTTGGCAAATAAGATGCAGCGTTCACTGTGAACTAGTTTATCTAAAATTTATTAAACATATATATCAGTCAACTTTTATAAAGTTTATAAAATGCGGAAGATATCCATTGAAGCATAAAGAAAACATTAAACAGAAAATATTGTTTCGTCTAAAAGCAAACAGATTTGCCACTTTAATCGAATTATTAATAATATTGATACATTCTGTATTACTGTTTATTTACACTAGCGTAACAAACGCTTGGCACAAGTGTAAGTATTATGCTTTAGTTCACCAAAGTCAATGGAACAGTTCGTAAGGGCACGTTAGTGGCCTATCGCTCAGTGTGTAGTAACCGTCTGTGACTACACACTCACCCTCTTAATCAATCATCCCTAATTAATTTCACTGTTTCTCGCAGATTTAAACAGCAGGTTTAAGAATTCTACCTGCTGCTACCACAGACCTCTTGAGTTGCTCCACTTGCTTTGCATAGTGAATAAAGTACACCTTGGATGAATACCAGCCGGTGTACGAACGAAGATTTTCAAAGTCCATATACTTAAAGAGATTTTATGGAAGAGGCAACTTTCCTAGGATCCTGACTTGCGGGTGTACTGTCTGGATCCGCTCTGCAAATAACATAGGTGAGTTTCACCCTTAGTTGTTTCAGAGATAAATTTGAACCCGAGGTTTCTCTTCTGAACAACTGTCCTCCCTTAAAGTCTGAAGTTCTATGAAGATAGACAGTTAGGCACTCCACTGGACATAGAGATGCATCTTCCTGCAGAGGGCAGATTCTCTAGGGACCCCACCTGTTGGTGGGTAGCTCGTTCTTGGTAAGAAACGTTGGGTCTGGAAATAGATTCAGTTCTCCCTCCAAGAACTGGACGTGGCCTTCCTCTCTAAAAGAGCCAATATTTCACTAACTCCGGCCCCCAAAGCGAGTGCAAACAGAAATATGACTTTTTTAGTCAAATCCTTCTAAGCGCACTCCTCATTGTTCATTATTCAGGCAAATGAAGAATCTCATCTAGTGACCATAAAATGGGTCTTGGACCATGAAATGGGTCTTAGAGGTGCTGAAGGACTAAGCTTAGCACGGGCCTTCGTAATTCATTAAGAACGTCGTTAGAAAGGTCGACCTGTAAGGCATATAGTATCGGTCTTGTCAAGGCAGACTTGCACATTGATATAGTGTTGGCTGCTAAACCCTGCTCATGAAAGTGAATGAAGAATGATGAACAGAAATCTGTCGAGATTTCTTTTTAGTTTCTTCCCTGATGCCTCATATTGTCATCTGGTTTCCTCCAAAAAGTCTATACTGTCTTATGATACCCCGGATCTTTTTCTCATCGCCAAGGAGAGAAAATCATGAGATGCAGGTTCCGGGTTTTCTGTGATAAAGTGAAAAAAGTCGACTTCTGTACTCGCTGAGAAAGGGTTGGATCCGGCAGCGGTACAAACTTCAGTCGTAGTTCCAATGCCAGAGGGAACCACATGCTGTTTGGCCACTTGTGGGCCACTATTGCCACTTTTCCTTTGAAGGATCTCAGTTTGTCGAGGACCTTCAAAAGTAGGTTGTGCGGAGGGAACAGGTAAATCCTGGACCATCTGTTCCAGTCTAGGGACATAGAGTCCACTGCCTCCGCTAGCGGATCCTCATATGGGGACACATAACGATGTATTTTCTTGTTGTGTTTCATCGCAAAGAGGTCTATCTGCAGTTCCGGGACCACTCTCAAGATGAAGGAGAACGATCCTGTGTCTAAGGACCATTCTGACTCTATTGGTGTAAACCTAGATAGAGCGTCCGCTGTCACATTGAGGAACCGTTGAATGTGAACTGCTGACAGGTACCATTTCTTCCTTTTCGCCAAACGGAATATGGCCAACATCACTTGGTTGATTTAAGGCGACCTCGACCCTTGTTGATTCAGGCATCGCACTATCATCTCGCTGTCTAGAACCAATCTTTTGTGGGTTGAGTGGCGAGGAGATACTTTCTTTAGTTTTAGAAGCACTGCCATGGCTTTCAGAAAGTTGATGTGAAATGACTTGAAAAGATATGACCAAGCTCCATGGACCCTCTTCTGCTGAGAGTGGCCTCCCCAGCCTTCCTTTGAAGTGTCTGTGTGGATAGTAACTAACGGGGAGGAGGTTGAAGAAGTATTGATTTCTTCAGTTACTTGGCTTTGGACCACGGCTTGAGAAGTGTTCGCAGTCGAGTCGGTAGTGGTCTCACTAGATCTCTTCGCGTGTTTGATGCGTATTTTCTCCAGACTCCTGTTGCATACTTTAGCTGTGCTCTTAGCACTGGATCTGTTATCGAAGCAAACTGTAGAGAGCCCAGCACTCTCTCCTGTTCGCGTCTTGATATCAATTTGGATTTCAATAGTCTCTTGACAGATCCTGCTATTTCTTTCCTCTTCTTCCCTGGAATGGAAAGTCGATGTGACTCCAAATTCCAGTGGATTCCAAACCACTGAAATTTTTGAGCTGGAGATAGTCGAGACTTTTGGATGCTGATCTTGAATCCAAGATGTTCCAGGAACTAGATCGCTATCTAAGAGGCTTGCATGCATTCTGTCCTGGATGCTGCCCACACCAGCCAGTCATCCAAGTAGGACACTACTTGGATCCCCTTTAGGCGTAATTGTTGGATGGCTGCGTTCGCAAGCTTCGTGAAAATCCTTGGGGCTATGTTTAGCCCGAACGGCATGGCTCTGAAGGCGTAAAGTCTTCTTTGTAACTTGAAGCCTAGGTAGGAGGAGAGGTGACGATTAATTGGAGCGTGCCAATAAGCGTCAGACAAGTCTAAAGTGATGGTATATGCCCTTTTGGGCAGTAGGGTACTTCTGTGTTGAAGTGTGAGCATCCTGAACTTGTAGTTCACTATGAACTTGTTGAGTGGCGACAAGTCCAGAATGACTTTGAGTATTTCTGAGTCCTTCTTTGGAATACAAAACAGCCTTCCTTGGAACTTGATGGACTTAACTCTTTGGATCACTCTTTTCTCTAAGAGTTCTCGGACACATTCTTCCAAAACGGGGGTAGAGTGTTGGAAAAACTGAGGAAATTGAGATGGAGGACTGCTCCAGCTCCAACCTAGTCCATTCTTTATTAGGCTGTGGGCCCAGGGATTGAAGGTCCAACGATCCCTAAATAGATGTAGTCTCCCTCCTACTGGAAGCATCTTACTTCTGCTGTTGTGGCCCTGAGGCCTTACCTCCTTGACCGCGTCCTCCCCTGAATCCCTTTCCCCTTGAAGTGTGTCTAGAAGATCTTCTGGCTGTTCCTCTAGCTTTTGAGCGAAAGGAAGAAGTCTGCCTTTCGAAAGCTGAGTTAAAATCGGTGACTGTGTCGTCACTTGTTGAGGTACCCACTGGTACGTGGTTGGGGGTTGTGCCACTATCTGAGGCACCGCGGTCGCAGGAAGTTGCTGTTGTTGCTGTTGGTAGGGCTTAGCCGGCCGAGAGGATAGCCTAGGCCTTTTTGTCTTCTACTTGGGTTGGGGACCCTCATTCGGAGAAGACTTTCTCTTAAGATTTAAGCCCCACTTTTTGAGAAGGTTCCTATTCTCCGTGGTGGCTTTATCTACTACCTCTTTAACCACTTCGTTGGGAAAGATGTCCTTACCCAAGATGCAAGGGAAAATCAGCTTCCTCGGTTTGTGCCTCACCACAGCCGAGGCGAACACGAACTCTCTACAGGCTCTTCTAGCTTTAATAAAGATATAAAGATCCTTCGTAACTGTGGCCTGATGGGTTTTGGCAACTACCATGAACATGTTCTGGTTCTTGGGGTCACTTGCCATCGCTTCAAATGTCGTTTGCAACGACATTGATGCCACAAGTCTTTCTTTCGTCTTTTGCGCTCTGCACAAGAGAAACTCCGACAGCTTTGGAAGTTCCTCACCAAACTGACGTTCGGCAATATCAGCTTCCAGCTTCCCGACTGAGAAGGTAAGGTGGACGTCCTTCCAGTCTTTTTGGTCCAAGGGTAAGGTCAGGGATAACGGCTTGCATTCCTTCAAGGAGGGGCATGGTTTCCCTGCCTCTGCCGACTTCAAGGCTGCCTTATATCCCTTTTCCATGAAGGGAAAGGCTCTGGTTGGAGAGGCCACAAAGGAGGAAAGCTTCTTACTCAAGGCTGGCACCTTTGAGTTCGTGAAGCACCTCTCTTTCATCGAGCTTGCTAGTAACGCCTGTGCTTTACAATGGTGAAGGACTATGACCTCCTTCTTCTCCGTCTCCTCCTTTGAGGCTGGCTCCTTCCTAGGATGGACATAACAGTCCGGGTAAGAGTCTTTGTTGGGCCAAAATTCCACATCTTCCCGGGGAATTGAGCCCAACTTCTCCGATATAACAATCTTCCCGGTTGTCATTGGCATGTGTTCGGCATACCTCCAATGATTAGTATCCGAGCACAAAGGAAGATCCTTCACGTTGAGTCGCTTCTGGGGCCCACGTGATGCTGCGAGTCTACGTATCTCCAGTTTCATTGCAGCTCCCTTTTCATCATTCTTCTTTTGTATTTGTTGAATCATCTCAACAATAGAAGAAAGAGTCCTTCCCAGATCACATGGGATAGCAGATGATGTAGAGGGAACAGGTTCCGGGGCCGGAACCGATGTAACCGACACCTCGTCGATTTCTTCCTCTTCTATTTCTGGAGCCTGGGTCAGCTCCTCCTCCTGACCTTCTCCCAGAAGGTCCATCTCTGTATAATCCGACACTTCTGACATCCTATCGTCCAATTGGATGTCTTGAAGGGCGGCCGAGACTTTAGAATCTACCGGATTCTGGACAGTTGGTATCACCTCCTGAGGCTGAGGAATGACTGCATTAACCGATGCCTTAGGGAAAAGGTAGGCCCTCATATTCTCGTTTGGAAGGTAGGGGCCTGAAGTGTTTTTCTGAAAACCCCTCACCCAGGTTCGCAACTTTTCCCTAGCAGCATCCCTTGACTACGCCGACTTAGGGGTGTCAAATGCCTCGGTAATCAGGTTAGAACATTTGATACATACCTGAGGGTCCCAATACCGGAGATCACCTTTGGAGGCTAAGTATGCTGCGTGCCTCCTGCGTAACTCATGTCCACAGAAGTACTTGCTGCAGACATTGCAGAACATACTCCCGCACTTCGGATGGTCCTCCTATAAAGAGAAGAAAATCTATGAGTATCAAGTGAAGGCTTTTCACGTATTATTAATACATGTAGCTTATACAATAAAGCTAGAAGGAAAGACACTTACTTGTATTTCCTGCCCCAGCCAATTGCTGTAACGTCCCAAGATATTAAACTTAAGGTTAATTCTTATTCTAGAATACCTTATATATTTTCCTAAGCGGAAAGTTAAGGTGTTGCTCACACCTTGAAATAAAGTTTTAATATACGGGATAGAATGAATACAGAAAGAACTCACTTTCTATATATTGTGCGGTCTTAACAAAAGGTTTACAAGATAACGTTAAGTATGTTGGATAAACTTTAGTGTTACAGTAAACTCTGTACTGTAGTTTTATTAATGCAGAGTGTACTACACCACAAATATAATAACTACTGTACATCGCATGCTGTCGTGCCGGCATTTACCCCTGTATAGTTCAAAGATAGGCTACCTTTAACTAATAGGCAGCAGGTCCCTGGTTCGCAAATGTGTGCTGGTCGGCAACTGAAAACACTAGCACCCGACTGCCAGCCGCTAGTCGTAGTAGCCGGCAGATCTCGGGATGTGTTTCTACTGCCGGCAGGCAAAGGTAGCGATACCCATGCCGGCTGGCAGTGACTACGCACCAGAGAACCTCCACCTACCCGGTTGCAGGCCGTTTAAGACGGCAGCCGGGCTAGGAGTACAAAACACTAGCAAGATAAACAGTATGGATGTAAGGTTATGAGGCGGCATTGCCATACAACCTTCATCCAGAAAGAGTGAACATATGGAAGGGGAGAATGTAGCATTAAGGCTTCCTATATATCCATAGCCTGCCGGGCTCTACCAGCAGACACGGAAGGGAGACCAATGGAGGTCTGGGGTTCAGTCTGCAGAAGAAAAAGGGTGTCTGCTGGCAGGCACGTTATTGTCAGCCAGCAGAGAGCTGAGCCGGTCCCCCATCCTAACCTACACTAGGTACAGAAGTAGGACTGCGGCCAAGAGATGTGATGGCTAGGCCATCTCTAAAAAAGAGACGGGGAACGGGATAAGGGTCCTGTAAACTTCGTTCTAGTATGAGACACACCCAGCAGTTAGGAAAGCTCATCCTAACCTAGAGTTTGTCTATTAGGGAGGAAGGTTGGCAATGCTTGCTATCCTCCTCCATACCAGAACAAAGTTAGGCAACGGAGAAAACTCATTCTCCAGCCCGAGAATAACAGCACAGGACATTCTGCTAGCCCACTACTAGAAGGAATCATCTCGTACAGAATCCTTCAGATGTGGGCTAGGGAAGCAAAGCCTCTTGTGTCTGCACCTAACCTAGCAAAGGAAACTCATTTTCTATGCTAGGAAGACGCAGACGACAGACTAGAACTCTGATGTTTTGCCCCAAACC
>NC_090731.1:43905754-43910754 GCF_036898095.1 Palaemon carinicauda | reverse complement strand
TTTCAATGAAGAATGGATGGCGCTTTTACACTAATTTGCTGTTTTTGGGCTCTCTGCTGTATTGGCTCATTATGAATCTAATTTTTTATTTTATAAATTTACATCACTTTATTAAACTCTGTTATGTCTCTGAATTCATATGATATAAAAATGAGGGTGAAACATATTGCTTTAGCTTTTCTTCAACACAGTATCTCTCCTTCGAATATTATTATAATTAAGTATTATCCGCTTAAAGCTGCAGATATGTAGGTCATTGTAATATATACATACATACATACAGACACAAACACACACATACAGACACACACACACAAACACACACACACACACACACACACACACACACACACATATATATATATATATATATATATATATATATATATATATATATATATATATATATATATATATATATATATATATATATATATATATATATATATATATATGAACCTTTAGCATAATTTATATCTGAATTATGACGTTTACAAAAAACATTTTCTCCAACCTCCCTTGTCTTTTTTTTTATTTCTCTCTATTATCTATAATCAAAAGGTTAAAATCCAGATTAGTTTATCTTTGTCATAAACGCAAACATGCATTTCATATTTATTTTTCGTACGTTATACGTTGCAAATATATTAAATATACCACTGTGACATAAATATCAATTAATGGAATATCGTAACTGAATATCCAAAAGAAGTTAGTTTCCTACCTTTGCAACATAATTATGAAATATTCCTTATAAATATGGATCTTCTTATGTAATATTCGATCTCAAATTTACCTGGTGTTGATAATTTTTAAATTATCTAGTGACTTTTTTTTTTCTTTTTTAAGATTTTTTTTTATTTATATAGTGTTTCTTTTCCTAAACTTAAATCAAACAAGTATTTCCCTCATCATTTAATAGTATCAATTTTTTGTTATTCCCTAATTGAAAAGTACATTTTATGAGGCTGAGAAACCGAAAACTCTCTTCATTAACTTCAAGCCATAATACAAAATATAACTAAAAGAGACTTAAAAATTTACATACATTTCTATATATGGTCAAGAAGATATGCACTTTAATGAAATTTTTTTTTTTTTTCGGAAAATACCATATCCATTACTGCAACATTCATATTTCGACTACTGAAACGAGCTCGGAATGTAGTAATAACTATAAGATTTGACCGCTTCAAACACCTGAGGAGATGAGTTAGCAATATATCATCGCCACCACCCGATATTCCAGACACATTCAGTCACCCTTCCCATTATTCCATCAACGACCATTCTCTTCACAGCTCCAAGCCATCTAAAGATATGTTGACACGTTATTTTTACCTCACTTATTGCCTTACCATGACTCCTTCCTTCCATGATTACTTTTTTTTTTTATTGCTATGGTTTCTAAGGTATATTTACGCTACTAATCTTGCTGGATATGAACGTTTTTTATTTGATTGTTCCAAGAATTGCAAATGTGTGTTGTTTTTGTAGTATCAAGATGGACTTTAAAAGAATTTCATACTTCTCAATATGAATCCCGTTTATTGAGATTTTCTAGTATTTTTCATATATTTCTAGTTTTCTTAGAATATCTCTTTATTTCGTATTAAATTACCAAATACTGATAGTAAATGTAACCGTCTCTTTTCGAACAATTCTTTGTAAGCATTGAACAAAACAAGAATGATCCTCATAGCTTCTGGTACTTTTAATAAAATAAAGATTATGTTATATCAATAATGGTAAGATGATTTTTTTCCTTAATTTTTTTTAAATTATGTTTTCGGTGATTCATTGTTAAGCTTTTTATATCAAAATCAAATAAACTCTAAAAAGGTCACTAATTTTCTAAATTTCCATCACCTTTATTACCTCCAAGGAAATTTTATTTGGAAATAATGAAACAAATGATTATCATAATTATTCCTCGTTTATTAAGTTAGATAATCAATGCCACAAATCTCTCTCTCTCTCTCTCTCTCTCTCTCTCTCTCTCTCTCTCTCTCTCTCTCTCTCTCTCTCTCTCTCTCTCTCTCTCTCTCTCTCTCTTTTAGACTTAAGACTATATATGTGTATATTATTGTATTTCAGATCTAGAGATGAGTGGTTCTCTCTTATTTTGTTCTGTAATATATTTTCCTATTCCTCAGACATATGTTCCTTTCTCTCTCTCTCTCTCTCTCCTCTCTCTCTCTCTCTCTCTCTCTCTCTCTCTCTCTCTCTCTCTCTCTCTCTACACACATATATATATATATAGATATATATATACATATATATATATATATATGTATATATATATATATATATATATATATATATATAATATATATACATGTATATATATATATATATATATATATATATATATATATATATATATATATATATATATATATATATATATATATATATATGTGTGTGTGTGTGTATGTGTGTACATACAGTATATATATATATATAATATATATATATATATATATATGTGTGTGTGTGTGTGTGTTTGTGTACATACAGTATATAGATATATCTAAATATATATATATATATATATATATATATATATATATATATATATATATATATATATATATATATATATATATATATGGTGTGTGTGTGTATATATACTGTATGTGTGTAGAAGAATTTTGGTTTTACATATACTTTATACAAGAGTTACAAGTTCTAAAGGGTAATTCTATCTAACAGTATAAAGATTATCGTCTGTCATAAAAAAAAACTCTATTAAGGTGAAATATTACTTATAAATCTTCATACTTGTGTACTAAATAATGAAAGAAATAAAGTCCTGTATTTTCCCTTTTGCAAATTGAGATATATAGGTTGTTCGAACTTTCCCTGGAAGACAAGACGGAAGATGAGCCAAGGATTATTTTCCTTTACACAAGTCATTTTTCTTAGTTTATGGTTGGGTCTTTTCGAGATCAGCAAACCAAAAATGTGAAAAGAGAGAGAGAGAGAGAGAGAGAGAGAGAGAGAGAGAGAGAGAGAGAGAGAGAGAGAGAGAGAGAGAGAGAGAGAGCACTTTGGTAATAGGGCATATGGAAATTATAATCTTCATTGCTAGATCTAGTATTTACAGTGCTACTACCTGTTTGTATATTTACAAAAAGAATAATGATAACAATATCAGTATTATCATGACAAGATTAAAAAGAAACGGAGAAGAAACGGTAATTCCTATTTAAAAGTTGTGTAGCTTTGCTCATTAATTGTAATCTAAAATATTAGTTATATTCAGTTTACTTGTAGTTATTTTTAGTACCCTTTATTATTAAAACGTTCCATTTTACATAGCAGGATCCAGTTAGTGGAAAAATAACTTCTTATTTTATAAGCCGTAAAGTATGAAATGAATGTCAAAAAATAAGTGGTGAAATTTTTACATATAAAAACAACAGATGATGTAACAAGTTCTGGTTATGAATGAAATGTAATATTCGGGGAAAAAAAGTTTATTACAAGGGCAAAATCCTGCTCTGATCTTATCTAATCCTCTACATGGATAAATGTCTCGTTATTTGAGAACTTCATGTAGCAACAGTAGTTGGAATAAGCTTTAGGAGGAAATACTAGTTGATCTATGAAGACGTTGAGAGTTGGACTTACTCAACGAGACTACATTCCTTAGCAGATGATGTACTCTCAGAAAGTATTTCTGCTTTCATTGAAAAGACAATGACACATTTATTCATTGTTAGTTTTCCAAAACTTTTAATATTTATGTAGCTCATATGTATGCGTTCTTTGATATTTCAGTTTCTGGATAAAAAATATAAAAAAAGGGGGGGGGGGGGCTAAAATGACAAGGAAAAATGACTAGACATAATTTCACACAAACACACACATTGTATATATATATATATATATATATATATATATATATATATATATGTATATATATATATATATATATATATATATATATATATATATATATATATATATATATATATATATATATATATATATATATATATATATATAATGAGAGAGAGAGAAAGAGAGAGAGAGAGAGAGAGAGAGAGAGAGAGAAGAGAGAGAGAGAGAGAGAGAGAGAGAAGAGCTCCAATTTTTTTAAAGGATATTTGACTAACGTATTAATTGAATCTCATAAATAATGTTTAGAAATGTTGCAGAGTATCCAGCCTAGAACACCCAAATATGCGTAAGCGTCTTATGTATAAACTTGATTTCGTTAGTAAAGATTTTAACATTCTAGATCAAATATCAAATTACCATGACCTGCTCATTCTTCAGGCGATGATGAAAAAACAACTTGCTCAGACTTTAAACATCTAAACCTTCTTCACTCAATTATATTTGTTTTAACTTTCTCCACTTCATTTGGTTTCCGTTTGTGGCATTCAGTTATTTATTATGTTGCTGTGAGCTTGGCACGACTATGTAATTTCTTTTTTATATATTCCTCTTTGCATCTTTTGTCTTTTGTTAATACTTATTTTATAGATTCATAGGACTATTCATAAGTAGCTTATTAGACTGTTTTCTAAAGGCTTGTATAAAATATAATTTCGTATCCCGTGGAAATCTGTTTATGATAGTAACAAATCGACGGGATTATTAAAATGATATTAGACAGAACTGTATTCTGTATTCAGTATTTCAAAATTTATCTCTCTCTCTCTCTCTCTCTCTCTCTCTCTCTCTCTCCTCCTCTCTCTCTCTCTCTCTCTCTCTCTCTCTCTCTCTTTCTCTCTCTTCATATAAGAAACATAATTAAATGGTTAAATATCCATAATAATATTACGCTAACAGCTAGTATTGCTGAATTAGGATTTCTAAACCCATAGGAATTCTATATAGGTTTCCTATATGAAAAACTGCTCGTAATATACTTTTCATTTTCGGGATTTTCCATTGCCGTGTGTTCCTGTAGGGCAAGAGTAATCCGCATGCAGTTGGCACGTACCGTGTTAATCAGATTAGATTGTATGTCCATTAGGCAACGT
>NC_090731.1:43852306-43889806 GCF_036898095.1 Palaemon carinicauda | reverse complement strand
CCTCCCTTGACATTCCTTCTCATACTTTTCTATATCTTCAACACAATTTTAAGTTCGGTTTCTTGACTCGCGGACACCGTTTTAACTGATCAGAAGTAATCGAAACTATTAGAAATTAGATATTCAGTCATTAGTTTGGTTATTAGTCTAATAGGGGAAAAAATAACCGATCTCTTTATAGATTAATGATCTTAAAAGCTTCATAATTTCATAAGTTCATGAAAACATGAAGTATTACACGGTGTATTTAATTAATTGTTGTAAATGCTTATTTTATAGGACTTTATCACAAAGGAATTTCATTAGCGCAATTACCAGGAACTCAGTAAAGCAGCAATCAAGGCATTGAGATGATAAACCTTTTTTCGTAAACTGAAATCAAATTTATGTCTAGATTCCAGGAACCAGTACTTTGAAAACCTCCTGTGGTCTCTTCTTGTTTCTTTCGACCTTCATAACACTGAAAAAGAACTTTTTTTTTTTTTTTTTTTTAGGATGTGGTACCTGATTTTCCCCATCAAGTTCCTGATTTTATTTTTCCTTTGATTAAACACCGTCATGTTATTCTTTTGAATTGTTTTAACATCCTTTTTACTCAAATTTGTTTATTTATGATGGAAGGGTCGCAAATGTCTGAACTTCTTTTGAGAGAAAATATCATAATGGCATATGTATATGTAAAAAATAGCTTTATTTTTTCTTTTAATTATTAATAATTGTAAACAATTATATGTATAGTATCCGTGTATAGGGTTTTCGTTCATGTCAAAGAACATGGAAAAAATAAAATACTATCCATGATGTCAATAGGTTGTGGCAATAAATTAATAAATGATGGTAGGCAGGGAATTAGACGACTCTGACATCGTAAAGAGGATTTGTGTTCTAAGTTAATTTCCACAGAACATGAACAGAAATCTTCTTCAAAGCGAACGAATGAATCTCTTTAATGACATCATCCATAGAACTCTAAATCTGTTGAGGAATCAACAGATTTTACTGTAAAATGTTCATAAGTTATAGATAAATGGTTTACTATGATTTACAGACACACTTGGGGAGAACGAACTCATAGGGAAAAGAGTTCAGATGCATTACAAATGAGTAGATATTAAGCGCTTTGTTGAGTTGTAACGCCAGCCATGGCCGAGATATGCCTACCATGGCTGATGGGGCTACTACGGGTTGCCCACTCACAACCTGAACTCGGGCTGTAACTAACTACTCTTGGCTTCCAAGCTGTTCTTATTGTGCACACATTATTGAAGGGTATTAGGGCTTGTCTTGCCTCTGGGTAGCAGTGACAGGTGATGCAACCGCATCTAGCCGGCTCTCGTCTCCTTTACGTCCCCTCCCCCGGTCTACCTGTTGACATGGAAACAGATTCAGTACACTTGGTTTTGGATCGGCAGACATCTAGCAATGACAGGATCTTGGTTCAAACTGATTTCCACATTACCAAGGAACGTTGAGATAAGGTCACAGGTCGGCCACCGCAGCCCTACTTCCTGGGACTATGCTGACCTAGTTACCAGCTACATAAATTTTGCCTAAACTCCCATGAATGATTTACTTTAATCCCCCAATATTGTGACAAATCCACATCCAACAGACTAAAGGCACTAACGAGCCTTCCGGAATTCCAAATTACTTTAAAACAAAGAAAATGCCGTTAACAATCAAGATAAAACAAAATTTAATCTACTTTAAAACAAAGTCTCCACGATCCTGGGCAAGCCTTGTTCACCTCCAACAAGGGTGCACAAGACTTAGATTGAAAATTCATATATATTAATTAACACATTTCACAGTGAATCGGAAGTGGTTAACAGTCATCAGTACAAATAAATTCCGATGTCATCAATTACTACAATATACTGTTTACATGATCTCAGATGTCATGTATTTTTTTTGAAAATTTGTTACATCGATAAGAAAAAGTAAGTAACTCTTTTAGTCTTCGGATATGAAATGTGAAAACACAAATTTATCCTCACATTCCAAATATGATGAGCAAGAAACTATGTGCCATCGGTAAAATAAAGTTTCCTATTGCATCTGGAAAATATAGGAGGAAATTAATTATATTTCAATGATTGAGAAACTTTTATTGGTTGAATGTCACTCCATTTATTGACAAGGACTTACACACTTTTAAGGTAGCATCACTCATCCTCTGTATATTTTTGAGAAGACAGTGATTATAATGTTAATGTTACACGCTTGAAGATATGACTTTAATCACATTAGAGATTAATTACTTGCGCTAATTGGGTACCAGAGTGAAAGAAAAAGCGGATGCGCATTGATTTTTTCCCCCAGCAGTTACAGTGCGGAAAAAAGAAAAAAAAAAACTTCAAATCTGCGAACATAATTAAGCTTTTTATGTACTATGAATTTTTTAGCCTTACCAATATTTATACCAATATTTATACACGTGTGCGCGCTGCACACAAACGCACACATTGCATACAGTGTTAAACTTCATCTTGTTCCCCTCCCCTTGCTCCTTGCATAATGGTTAAAGTAATGAGGAAAAAGATTTTATATTCCTATTATTTATTAAATTACTGTATTTGAAATGCATTGTATAAAGCACCCTGTATCCTCTATGCAAAAGGATGAGTTACAATTTTTTCTCTTTATCGACATATGATCCTTTGCTATATGTCATGACCTTACATATATATTAAAGGAAACGCCTTGGAATGACACTGACTTTTATATTTTATTCTATTGATTGGTCCCTGATTATGATCTGCATAAAGTTGTGAATATTTAACAGTTTGTTCGACACAACTACAAGGGAGAATAGTTGGATTTTTCTTTTGAATAGTCGAGATGAGAACGCCTTTAACTAATGCACTATTTGGTTCGCTATTTTCTCTTTACTCAGGATTACTTAGAAACATTTTTTCTTTTTAAAACTCGAAGTTATTCACGAAGAAAATTATTGGGGCAAATTTGTCACTGATCTTACATTATAAACTTTGTATAGCTCACAAATTCTTTCTTCACCAGAAACATCTGCATAGAATCTACCAATCAAGACTAATCTTTCTTTTTCTAATTTCCTCCACTTGACTGCTATGCTTAGTATCATACATATTTCCCGCTAAAATTCTGACTGAACAAATTTAAAACATTTGCTATCTTTTACATACTTATAAACGTCATAGTATCAGAAAGCGCTAAACTATTCTTTGACCTCTGTAACTTAAACTCGGCGTTAATCTATCTTCTTTTTATTCTCATTGATCATCGAACGTTAATTCATGATATTTCCTTTGAAGAGTTTACTTACCCAAATTTCTCTTCTGGACTACACCTGTTTGATTTTCTAAATTATATTTTTTCAAGTTTCTATAAAATGAGTGCCAGGTACAAGATTATTGCCTGCGGCCTTAATTTTTGGTGTGGTATATACTAGGTTCCCGGTCAGACATTTTTGTCGAAAGTTTTATGTAGAAATGAAGAAAACAAAATACAACAGCAGAAACGTATTGGTTATTGTTAAAGTTCAACTGCTATCATTTTGAGTAATATACGCTACAATAGTGTACAATTCTCTTAACAAAGTAATCTAGCTTATTTGCAGTGTCATATTTTCCGTTAAATGATAAGACATTAAAATGAACAATGAACGGCCTTTTTTTGTGGATATAAACATATAATTTCAGTTTTGAGCTTAATTTCCTTGTAGAAAAGAGTGACATAAGACGAATGTATGTAAACATAATAAAGCAAAACTCTGAATACTAGGTTTGAATAGATTGTCTGATCATTTTAATTTTGGAAGTTATACAATTGTGATGAAATAGTAAGAGAAAACTGCAGTCTGAAAGTATGATAAGAAAGTGTAGCTTACAGGAGTTTAAATAATGACAGTAAAACATAATTATTCTCTTTCACTTCATCTGATTAATTCCTAATGTTATAAAAATTCTAGGGTGTTATCTGGAAGGAGATTTGTCGGGTAAATTCTTCAAACAAGATTAAGTAGTTAAATTGAAAATTTATTGATTAACATTTGCTTTGTAATTCATGATTCTTACTTTAAACATAGGAGAATGTTATAGTTTTTCACGAATAAAAATATTATTTGATATATAATTTTAATTTATTTGTTATTATTATTGTTATCACTTGCTAAGCTATAACCCTAGTTGGAAAAGCAAGATGTTATAAGCTCAGGGACCTCAAAAAGGAAACCAGCCCTATGAGGAAAGGAAACAAGTAAAAATAAATTATTTTAAAAACAGCTACAACACCTAAACAAATATTTCCTATATAAACTAGAAAAACTTTAACAAAACAATAGGAAGATAAATTGGATAGAATAGTGTATCTGAGTGTACCCTCAAGCAAAAGAACTCTAACTCAAGACAGTGGAAGACCATGGTATGGCACTACCAAAGACTAGGGAACAATGGTTTGATTTGGGAGTGTCCTTCTCCTAGAATAGATGCGTACCATAGCTAAGGCGTCTCTTCTACTCATACCAAAAGGAAAGTTCCCACTGACAATTACAGTGCAGTAGTTAATCCCTTTGGTGAAGAAGAACTGTTGTCAGTGAATGATCAAATTGTTACAGTTTTTCGTTGATTGTATTTTCGTTTTGTTTTTGGTCTGACCTACAAAATCTTCATCGTAACGATTGTGAATAAAGGAGTGACTTAGAAGGTTCTGTGTTCGAGAACATAAAAAAAAACCGTCATACTTTTCCGTGAATTTATTTCATTGTTGATGAGTACCTTATGACTAAAGTCAGCTGCAAGGGTATTTCCTTGTTATTTTTTTTCCAATGCAATATAACCAAAAAAGGGTTGTTTTAGACAATTCAACAGTTGATATTAAGAGGTTGGTATCTGTCCCTGAACGTCATATTCCAATCTTCAAAGGATGTACTGAACATCAAGAGGGTTATGAAAGTAATCAATCATATATTAATCAAGATGTAATATAATTGTAATAATCTTATAAATAGTAATAAGTTCTAATGATCTTATAATATATATATATATATATATATATATATATATATATATATATATATATATATATATATATATATATGTAAATATCACCCAGGAATGGCATTTAATACCGAATTCTATCTTGGGAATATAGATCCACTTGGAATTAATTTCATGGTAACAGTTTCTGGCCGGGTGGATATTCGAACCCCCACCTGTTCGGCTGGAAACTATGCCTGCAGAGCCTCTACCGACTGAGCTATCAAGAGATATAAAATTTTATGACAAGTCCCCGTACATATTCGTGTCGAATTCAGGAATCAGTTCATAGACTTGAAATAAACCCATCTCCACCATGATAGCTGAATCGTGAGTTTGCAACACGTGGTTATTTTAATGAACATGTATCACAAACACACGTGATGTCAATCAATGTAAATATCCCTCTTGATAGCTCAGTCGGTAGAGGCTCTACAGGCATAGTATCCAGCCGAACAGGTGGGGGTTCGAATCTCCACCCGGCCAGAAGCTCTTACCATAAAATGAATTCCAAGTGGATATATATTCCCAAGATAGATTTCGGTATTAAATGCCATTCGTGGGTGATATTTACATTGATTGAAATCACGTGTGTTTGTGATATATATATATATATATATATATATATATATATATATATATATATATATATATATATATATATATATATATAAATATATATATATATATATATGTGTGTGTGTGTGTATAATTGCACTTTTTTACAAAGCGTAATTAAATTATATATGCAGTATATATATATATATATATATATATATATATATATATATATATATATATATATATATATATATATATATATATATATATATATATATACATATATATGTTTATATATATTCATATATATATATATATATATATATATATATATATATATATATATATATATATATATATATTATATATACATATATATATATATATATATATATATATATATATATATATATATATATATATATATATATATATATATATAAATATATATATATATATATATATATATATATATATATATATATATATATATATATATATCTAAATATATATATATATATATATATATATATATATATATATATATATATATATATATATATATATATATATGTATATATATATATATATATATATATATATATATATATATATATATATATATATATATATATATATACATATATGTATATATAAATATACACACACACATATATATATATATATATATATATATATATATATATATATATATATATATATATATATAACGGATTTTGAGCGAAGCGAAAAATCTATTTTTGGGTGAGATGGCCATGTCGTCCTGATGGAAGTTCCTATAGGGTAGCTTCCTAGGGTATATTACAACTACGGCGATATTCCCAGAGAATTTACCTTAAGGTACCAGAATTCTAACTCCTGGAGCGAGTATCCCTCGTGAAAGGGATATCGCGACATATCAGAGGACGTATTCTAGAAACGTCACATGGCAATCTACAACCTGGACAGAGATTTCGTCTCGTAGGAGGTGATTGACGAGATATGAATTCGGGAAAGAAAAAGGGGAGCCGCTCCCAAGGCTTCCCTATCCCCCGATTCGTATGCGTGCCTGGCGCCAATCCTGGCGCCATCTGTATTCCTTGTAGCGTACACGAGGTGCTACAGATACTGTATGTAGGGAGGGGTCCTACAGCCCTTTCTTAGAAAGGCAAGGGCGGGTCCATCAGGACGACATGGCCATCTCACCCAAAAATAGATTTTTCGCTTCGCTCAAAATCCGTTTTTTGGGCTCAAGCCATGTCGTCCTGATGGAAGTGTACCAGAGCATTACTGTATCTGTGGATTCTCAGAACGTGCCGTACTCCCCGGAGGTAATTTTTTCCCGGTCGACTAGACCTAGAGACCTAAGATGTTACCGTTATACATCTTTTCAACTAACTATAAACTATGTTAGAGCTTCCTGCCCCCTACAGGGAAGAGTCCTACTAGACTCTGGAAAGTCTCGAAGAGTACATATATCTATGTATGAATACCAGGCAAGCTAATATAGTGGTCTCGCCCTATATTAAGTAAAGCATAGTTTGTATAGAACCACTGCGTCAATATATATTGACCAGTAATCCGCACAATACTTGTATTGGACAAAGGTTTATATCCGCATAGGAAGAAACTAATAAAACCGCCCTCGTCCCTTTAAGGGACGGAGTCCTCCCATTAGGGGACTACATAAACCAATGCAACATAGCTTGCATAACAGAACAATTCTATCAGAATTATCCCAGATAAGATACATAGAATCAAAATGCTCAATTATACCAATAAATTGACACAGGTGAAAGAGACGCAAGGTTCTCAAGAACAAGTTTATTGACAGATAATAAACAGACAGGTTAACAACAATTATATATATATATATATATAAAAGGGGGTAACCCAAAACTTTAAGCATAAGTATGATAGTAAACAGAACTTGTTTATCTGAAAGAAAAACTATTAAACACCACTTTAATAAGATACCAAGGTATCAAGTCATAAAAGTCTGTATTACAAATCAATCACATTAGCGTTAGAAACGCTCGGCACACATGTCTGAACTTATGCTAGGTTCACCTTTGAAAGAAGGAACAGTCTATATGGGCATTTGGTGCCCTCATTTAGTTTGTAGTACAGTATGTACCTACACACTCACCCTGGACTTAATCGTCCCAATTAAGACCACTGTTCCTCGCAGAGTTAAACAGTAGGGTTAACTACACGACCCACTGCTACCACAGATCTCTTAAGTTCCTCTACTTGCTTCGCATAGTGGCGAAAGAACACCCTGGAAGACTTCCAGCCCGTGTATGAACGGAGATGTTCAAAATCCATACAATTAAAGAAATTTAGGGATGAGGCAACTTTCCTCGGACCGTGACCTGCGGGTGTACTGTCAGGATCCGCTCTGCGAATAAAATATGTGATTTTTGCTCTGAGTTGATTCAGAGATAAATTTGAGCCTGATGTTTCTCCCCTGAATAGTTGACCACCCTTGAAGTCTGAAGTTCTACGAAGTTAGACCTTTAGGCATTCTACTGGACATAGAGATGCATCTTCTTTCAGAGGGCAGATTCTCCAGGGACCCCACCTGTTGGTGGGTAACTCATTCTTGGCGAGAAACGTAGGATCCGGAAACAGGTTCAGATCCCCCCCATCCAGGAACTGAACACGACCTGCCTCTCTCGAGAGGGCTACGATCTCACTAACCCTGGCCCCGGACGCGAGTGCAAATAGGAAAATAACTTTTTGCGTCAAATCCTTTAACGCACATTCTTCATTGCTCAACAGGGAGGCGAAATGAAGAACTTTGTCTAAAGACCATGAGATGGGCTTTGGAGGTGCTGAAGGTCTGAGCCTAGCGCAGGCTTTCGGAACTTTATTAAAGATCTCGTTACCTAGGTCGATCTGGAAGGCAAATAAAATGGGTCTCATCAAAGCGGATTTACATACTGAAATCGTGTTAGCTGCCAACCCTTGGCCATGGAGGTGGATGAAGAAAGATAAGCAGATGTCTGTTGAGATCTCCTGCGGATTCTTTGCCTTTACAAAGGCCACCCACTTTCTCCAAGATGACTCATATTGCCTTCTAGTCGATTTGCACTTATATTCCTCTAGGAAGTCTATGCTGGCTTTCGAAATCCCGAAACGCTTTCTCACCGCAAGGGCGAGAAAATCATGAGCTGCAGGGTCCGGGTTTTCTGTAATGAAGCGCAGACAGTCGACTTCTGGACTCGCTGGGTCAGAACTGGATGTGGTAGCGGCACGAACTTCATCTGTAGTTCCAACGCCAAGGGGAACCACATACTGTTCGGCCACTTGTGGGCCACTATTGCCGCTACCCCCTTGAAGGATCTCAGTTTGTTGATGACCCTCAACAGAAGGTTGTGAGGAGGGAACAGATAAATCCTGGACCATCTGTTCCAGTCGAGGGACATTGTGTCCACTGCTTCCGCTAAGGGGTCCTCGTACGGGGACACGTACAGGGGCAACTTCTTGTTGTCTTTCGTCGCAAAGAGGTCTATTTGCAGTTCTGGGACTTGATTCAGAATGAAGGAGAATGATCCTGCGTCTAAGGACCATTCCGACTCTATCGGTGTGAACCTGGATAGAGCGTCCGCTGTCACATTGCGGACTCCTTGAAGGTGAACTGCCGACAGGTACCACTTCTTCTTTTCCGCCAATCGGAAAATGGCTAACATCACTTGGTTGAGAGGTGGTGACCTCGACCCTTGTCGATTCAAGCATCTCACAACCACCTCGCTGTCCATCACCAATCTTATGTGGATCGAGTGACGCGGGGAGACTTTCTTTAAGGTAAGGAGCACTGCCATAGCTTCTAGAAAGTTTATATGAAAGGTCCTGAATAGCTTGGACCAAGTCCCCTGGACTTTTTTCCCATGAGAGTGACCTCCCCATCCCTCCTTTGAGGCGTCTGAGTGAATCGTCATCGACGGAGGAGGTGGCTGAAGAAGAACCGACTTCTTTAGATATCTGGCTTAGGACCAAGGTCTGAGAAGAGTACGTAGCCGAGGCGGCACTGGTCTTCTCAGGTCTCTTCGCGCGTTTGATGCATACCTTCTCCAAACTCCGGTTGCATCCTTTAGCTGTGCTCTTAGCACTGGGTCTGTCACTGAAGCAAACTGGAGAGAGCCTAGTACCCTCTCCTGTTCACGTCTTGATATCCTTTCGGAATCTAGAAGTCTCTAGACAGAGCCCGCTATCTCCTTCCTTTTCTTCGTCGGGATGGAGAAACTGTGTGACAAAAGGTCCCAGTGGATTCCCAGCCACTGGAACTTTTGGGATGGAGAAAGTCGAGACTTTTTTCTGTTGATCTTGAAGCCTAGGTACTCTAGGAACTGGATCACCTGACTGGAAGCTTGCAAGCATTCGGTCTCGGATGCTGCCCACACCAGCCAGTCGTCCAGGTAGGCTGCTACCTGAATTCCCTTTAGGCGTAATTGTTTGAGAGCTGCGCTCGCAAGCTTCGTGAAAATCCTTGGGGCTATGTTTAGCCCGAATGGCATGGCTCTGAAGGCGTACAGTCTCCGTTGTAGCCTGAACCCTAGGTAGGGGGAGAGTCGACGGCTGATTGGAATGTGCCAATAGGCGTCTGACAAGTCTATAGAGACTGAGTATGCCCTCTTGGGCAGTAAGGTCCTTATGTGTTGCAGTGTTAGCATCTTGAATTTGCAATTCACTATGAACTTGTTGAGTGGCGACAAGTCCAGAATGACTCTGAGCTTTTCCGAGTCTTTCTTGGGAACACAAAACAGCCTCTCTTGGAATTTGATGGACTTCACCTTTCGGATCACCTTTTTCTCCAACAGTTCTTGAACGTACTCCTCCAAAACGGGGGTGGAGTGTTGGAAAAACCGAAGGCACGGGGGTGGAGTGCTGTACCAGCTCCAGCCCAGTCCATTCTTGAGTAGGCTTTGGGCCCAGGGATCGAAGGTCCAGCGATCCCAAAATTTCATCAGTCTCCCTCCTACCGGTATCGTTTCACTTGGACTGCCGTCCTGAGGTCTTGCCTCCCTGACCACGACCACCTCTGAATCCCCTTCCCGTTGAGGGGCGCCTAGACGAGCCTCTGGCTGCTCCTCTAGGTTTTGCACGAAAGGAAGAAGACTGTCCTTCGAACGTTGGGGTGAATGTGGTTGACTGACCTGGCACAGCCTGGGGTACCCACTGAAAAGTAGTCGGGGTTTGTGCCACCATCTGGGGCACTGGAGGTAATGGCAATTGCAGTTGCTGTTGCTGTCTATAAGGCTTGGCTGGCCGAGACGGTAGCTAGTCCTCATATTCTTCCTCTTTAGTTGAGGACCCTCATCCGGGGAAGATTTTCTTTTGATAGCCAGGCCCCACTTCTGGAGAAGGTTTCTATTCTCCACGGCGGCCTTATCAACAACCTCTTTGACCACATCGGTAGGGAAAAGGTCTTTTCCCCAAATGTTGGAGGAGATTAACTTCCTTGGCTCGTGTCTCACCGAAGCCCCGGTGAACAAGAAGTCCCTGCAAGCTCTCCTTGCCTTGACGAAGCCATAAAGGTCCTTCGTCACTGTGGCTAGGTGAGACTTAGCCACTACCATGAACATTTCATGGACCTTGGGGTCACTTGCCATCGTCTCAAGAGTAGTCTGATGAGACATTGAGGCAGCCAGTCTTTCTTTTGTCTCGAACTCTCTTCGTAAAAGAGATTCGGACAGCTTGGGGAGGTCCTCGCCGAATTGCCGTCCGGCAATATCAGCCTCCAACTTTCCCACTGAGAATGTCAGATGGACATCCTTCCAGTCTTTGTGGTCCATTGGCAGGGCCAGCGACAAGGGTTTACACTCCTCCAGGGAGGGGCAAGGCTTGCCGGCCTCGACTGCCTTTAGGACAGCCGCAAACCCTTTCTGTAAAAAGGGGAAGGCTCTATCAGGAGAGGACACAAAAAAAGGGAGCTTCTTGCTCAATGCAGCTACCTTCGAGTTAGAGAAGCCCCTCTCTTTCATCGAGGATGAAAGTAGGGCTTGAGCCTTAGCGTGGTCCATAATAATGACCTCCTTCGGCTCTGTCTCCTCCCTTGAAGCTGGTTCTTTTCTCAGCCGGACATAGCAGTCCGGATATGATGCCTTGCTGGGCCAGAATTCTACCTCCTCTAGGGGAACTGAACCCAGCTTATCCGAGATGACGATCTTTCCAGTCGTCATCGGCATGTGCTCAGCATACCTCCATGGGTTAGCATCTGAGCATATGGGAAGGTCTTTCACATTGAGCCTTTTCCGGGGCCCATGTGATTCTGCCAGGGACTGCATACACAGTTCCATTGCAGCCCCCTTCTCCTGATTCTCCTTCTGCATTTGTTGGATCATTCCAACAATCGAAGAGAGGGCCTGTCCCAGTTCTACTGGGAGACCAGCCGATGTTGAGGGGATAGGCTCCGGCATCTGAACCGGAGTAGCCGACACCTCGTCGACCACATCCTCTACGACATCCGGGGTTTGAACTTCATCCTGACCTTCTGCCAGGAGGTCTTCTTCCAAACGATCGTCCAGGTCAGACATCCTGTCATCCAACTGGATGTCTTGCATCGCAACTGCGACTTCCACGTTCACCTGGACTTGATCTTGAGGGATCTCCTCTTGAGGCTGGGGAATCACTGCATCAGCTGATGCCTGGGGAAAAAGATACGCCCTCATCTTCTCACTTGGAAGATAAGGGCAAGAGGTGTTCTTCTTGAAGCCCCTTACCCAAGTACGAAGCTTTTCCCTTGCTATATCCCTTGATTCCGCCGTTCTAGGGGAATCAAAAGCCTCAGTAATCAGGTTAGTGCATACAGTACATTCCTGAGGGTCCCAATACTGGAGATCATCCTTGGAGACAGCGCATGCTGCGTGTCTCCTACAACACTCATGTCCGCAGAGGTTCTTGCTGCGGACATTGCAGAAAACATTTCCGCACTTCGGAGGGTCCTCCTGTAAAGAGAAGAAATTTCCATGAGTATCAAGTGAACTATGTATCACTGGATATGCATCTTATAGCATAACAATTCATAAAGGAAAGACACACACTTGTGTTTCCCTCACAACCCATTGCTGCAGCCTTCCAGATAATAAAATCAAAAAGGTTTATCTCTTCTAGAGTAACCAATGCAAGGTTTCCATAGGAAACAGGTGGAGCTCACACCTAAGCAATGATTTTAAAATCCTGAATAATAGACAGGGAAGAACTCAGCTTCCTATCTGAGGGCAACAGCAAAGGGCTGTGCAAGAAAACACAATAGTGTTAGAAGATACAGTGCTGTACCAAAACCTTTACTATAGTTTTCTTCTTACTGTATATGCTATACAGAAGAATACTAGTACAGTATAAGGGGGATGTGTGCCAGCCTGCCTTTGCCGGCCGGCACACACCACAACTAGCTTTAAAGTATACTACTTAACAGCTATAGGGCGGCAGCACTCTGGTTCAAATGCCTGTGCCGGTCGGCAGCTACTGCCGGCCGGTAACAGCCAGTGTTGGCCGGCAATGGCTGCCGGCCAGCAACTACACAAGGTAGTACCCAGCTGCCGGCCACACTCTTGGTGACCGGCAGACAAGGGCTGACATAAGCCGGCCGGCAAAGGTACAAGACCGATGCCAGCCGGCAGCAAAAGAACCAGAGAACTACACCTGCCCGGCTGCCGGCCTCATAGGCCGGCAGCCGGGACAGGTACAGCACTAGAAGAAAATAGAATGGATGCCGGGATAAGAGTGTACACTACCTCCAAGCCCGGCAACCGAAAGAGTGCATATAAGGAAGGGGAGAAACTAATTCAGGCTTCCTTGACCAATGCCGTCCGGCTCTGCCGGCAGGCATGGATGAGGGACCAAGAGAGGTCCGGGCAGCACTCGAAAACATAAGACCCTTGCCGGCAGCAGCTCTGCCGGCCGGCAATGGGCTGAGTCAATTCCACATCCCAACCTATACTAGGTCTAGAAGTAGAACGACGTACAGTACAGTAAGACCCCTGCCGGCCAGCTCTGCCGGCCGGCAAGGTACAGTACAGTAATGGCTAGGCCATTACGGAGATAGAGAGGGAAGGGACAAGAGGGTCCTGCCAACCTTGCTTTAGTGACAGATCACCCGCAGCCAAGAAACTTATCTTAGCCTAAGGGAGATCTAAGGGAAAAGGCCAGCAATACTTGCCAGCTTCCAGAGCACCAAAGCAAGGAAGGCGTTGCTACTCCCAAGGGAAGAACTTATCCTCCCCTGAGAACAGCAACAGGACTTAGTCTGGTCGATCACAAAAGAAGGAATCATAACTACAGAAACCTTCGGTAGTGACCTAAGGGAGCTAAGCTCCCTTTGTATGTGTTAGGTCAGCGAGGGGGACTCTGCCCCAAGCCAGACAACACAGACTCAGACTAAAAACTCTGTTGTTCTGTCCCTCTTGAACCATAACTACAGGAACAGGAAGGTACAGTAACACCCTAGTATAGTTTTATCGAAAATAAATTCGGAAAAAACCACTAGGGATAAGCCCAAGGCTTAAACAGAGGGAAAGGGATTGCATACCTTCTCCGAAGAAAAGAAAGCAACCGGGGAGTATGATAAAGTATAATAAGGCTCCATAAGCATTTAGCCTAGGCACCAAGAGAATCGATTACCTAATTCACCGAAACTCACACGTATACAATCTTGGAAATATTCCACACAGTCTAAAATGTATAAAATATAGCCTAAAGCTTCAATAAAATTTTAATTACACTCGGAAAAACCAAATTCATGCATGAAGTACTAGGACCAAACGACTAGGCTACATGGCCTAGCGTAGGCCAGAATGGCGAATACTTCGCCAAATAATACTAAGCACGAAAGGAAATCCTATGTAAAGCTAAATAGCTAAAATTTATTAAAGCAAAACAACCAGGAATGTCGCTCTGACTAACTACTTTATACCTAGCGAGCGACAGTGTCCAGGACACCTCTGGTAGGCTACGGCTCTTGTATCAAAGATTAATCCTATTAATCACTCAAAATTTTACCAAGAGCCTACATTTATACATAACAGACACTATACTCAACTTATCAGAGGCCAACGAAGACGAAGAAGCCATGAAAAGCCGAATAAATCCAAGATTTGCGAGAAAAACAGGAAAAAACACTGAGTTGTTAAGCTACGCAAAAAGGAATACAGATGGCGCCAGGATTGGCGCCAGGCACGCATACGAATCGGGGGATAGGGAAGCCTTGGGAGCGGCTCCCCTTTTTCTTTCCCGAATTTGTATCTCGTCAATCACCACCTACGAGACGAAATCTCTGACCAGGTTGTAGATTGCCATGTGACGTGTCTAGAATACGTCCTCTGATATGTCGCGATATCCCTTTCACGAGGGATACTAGCTCCAGGAGTTAGAATTCTGGTACCTTAAGGTAAATTCTCTGGGAATATCGCCGTAGTTGTAATATACCCTAGGAAGCTACCCTATAGGAACTTCCATCAGGACGACATGGCTTGAGCCCAAAAATATATATATATATATATATATATATATATATATATATATATATATATATATATATATATATATATATATATATATATATATATATACATATATTAAATATATATATATATATATATATATATATATATATATATATATATATATATATATATATATATATATATATATATATATATATATATATATATATGTATATATATTTATATATATACATATATATTCTTTATTTATAATAAAAGACATCGGCGTCAATGACCTTAGATGTCAGGATGGCAGAAAACCTCAAATCATTCATTCATTTGTTGATGACAGAGTAGAATAATTAGACTTGAATGACACCGGAGAGAGACCAAGTATAATCTGATCCAAGTAGAGGCAGCTTTAAATGAAAAAGAAAAGTGGTTAAGCAACTGGTGATGCTGAAATAGCAGCAGAGATGTGGGTAGCTCCGGGAGAGTAGATCACTGACATATCAAAGGAGAGAGAGGTGAGGGATGTATGAAAACTGAGAGCCTTCAACATAAATGTATAAATCCACATTTATCATATTACCAAAAATATCAAGAACATTTGAGTGTAATTAACCTCAGCCTATCAAAATCATGAGTCGGATCACTAAGATAATATTGAGATTTATCTTGGAATAAGATAGTCTCAAAGACTGGCAATGAACAATGCTGTTTTAGGAGAGGTAATGGGAAAACAAATGTTACAGAATTGAACAATAGATTTATATGTTTGTTTTGTTGACTATGAAATTATTTTCGTGTTTAGACATGCGTCTAGACATTTTAAGGATACTAGAACAGACAAATTATGATAGGAAATATATAAAAATTATAAAGAATTTACATAGGAATCAAGAGGCATCAATGAAACTCTGAAATTATGAGTCATAAAGTTATAAGATAGGGATGTGTATCATAACCTAATCTCTTATATTTATATATGGCAATGAGGATGATATCAGATATGCTGATGTTACAACACTAGTTACAGACTCCCAGCATACACTTCCAGCTTTAATCAGTACTTTAGACCAATCAAGCAGAGGAAGAGGTTTGTCAATAATTATTAAGAAAACAGAAGTTATGTTTATCACCAAAGATGAAATCACCCCCGAAAAAAAAGAAAAAAAATCAATGGTGAAACAGTCAAACAAACCAATGATTTTTGTTATTTAGGATACACTGTAAGAAGTGATGGACAAAACGGAAGAGATCAAGAAGAGAATGTCATGGCAAAGGACACATTTAAAAAAAAAGAAAAAAAAATATCTATAAATCTTAAAAGGTGGTTTGTGAAATATCTTGTTTGGCTGTATTGTTTTATGACTGTACTGCTGTATGGCTGTGCTGTTGTATGGCTATGAAACTTGACCTTGAAGAAAGCCTACGAAGATATTTCACAGGCTGTATAAATGTGATTTTGGAGGGGAATATCGAAACTATCATGGACTGCCAGAAAAAAAATAACGAGGTAATGGAGAGAGTGCGAGTTAGGAGAGAGCTTTTAGCTTCAGTGATAGGTAGGAAAATGTGGTTTCTGGATAACGTTGTAAGAAGGCAAGAATTAGAACAGCTCTCTCTCTCTCTCTCTCTCTCTCTCTCTCTCTCTCTCTCTCTCTCTCTCTCTCTCTCTCTCTCTCTCGAATTAGAACAGCTCTCTCTCGAATTAGAACAGCTCTCTCTCTCTCTCTCTCTCTCTCTCTCTCTCTCTCTCTCTCTCTCTCACTCTCTCTCTCTCTCTGGAGGAGCTTAAAAGAAAGACCGTGACACAAATATATGGAGGGACTGGTGAGAAAGATTGGAGGAACAATATCAGCCGGTTGGTTGCTAAAGGAACCCAGAAATTATTATTATTATTATTATTATTATTATTATTATTATTATTATTATTATTATTATTATGTAATCTACTCGTAAAACCCACGTTGGAAAACCAAGATGCTACTGTATAACATGAAAAATAAGCCAAGTAGGGAAAGGAAACAAGGGAATAAAAAACTACTTAAGTGAAGACTAACAAAAATCAACATATTTTAATTATATGTACCGCACGTGTTTCATACATGCTCGTACACTGTAACGGTATTTTATTTTCTATTGTATATATCGCTCTACTGGAACTATTTTGTTTGATTTTTCTGTGACTTCCATGTCCTGAACCGGTTATATATAAACCTGTTATCTATTGAAATAAAGTTAATTGCATTTTCCTCGCCTCTCAGTTACAACTAAATGGCTCACTCTCACATTGGTGACCATCGGAGTGACCAGCTCCCATCCACCTTCCCGACACTGCCGTGTTAGTACTGTTTGATGATACCACCCTCTGATCCTGACTCTCCTATCAATGCCACTCCCATGAAACTACTGCCCTTCGCCAGTAGAGAAGTATTCGTCTGGTTTCAGCACGCAGGTGTCCAATGCCTCGTCAAGGTTGTGATTTACTCAAGCAACAAAGCAGTGTGTGTTCTCACAGTGATCCCCATGGACACTTTCCCCGATACCTCCGATTGGCTTTCCTGAAAAAAGGACAACTCAATGGCATACAAAGGCCTCAAAAGATGCCTCCTTGAGCAGTACTCTACTTTGCCAGCCGCTCATATAGCCAAACTTTTTTAGCCCTCTCAACAGGTCTTGGTGTTAGAAGCAATATATCGGTACCTCTGTGCTTAGTTGAGGCTGGCCTAAACACTGTACAATATGAAATTGTGAGAAGAAGGAAACATTTCTTAACATCTAAATTAGAGAATGTAGATTTGGAGGAACCATTTCATTTTGTATTTAATATCTGTAGAAGTAACAGTACACCATGCTACAGGTTTTTAGTGAGTTGTGTAAGGGAGGAGAATAGTGGACAGTCATTATAAAATATTCGGTCATCAATAAGAGACAAACCTTTAGATGCAATGAAGTATGTTACATATAGATCAAAACTTAATAGGGGACTATTATATCACATAGTGTATAAAGGAGAAATGTATATTCCTGATTAAAAGAGACAAGCTTTCATAAGGATAAGACTGATGTCACATAGTTTGAAAATTTAATTAGGAAGGTGGAGTAGGATCCTACATGAGTTACGTATTTGTTTATGTACGGAAAATCAGGTACAGGATGAGGAACATGTACTATTACATTGTCCGCTTAGCGCACACATTCATGCAAAATATCCTAACCTTGGTTACTCGGACATTGTAAACTTGTTGAATGAAGGAAACCCAATAGATCTCTGTAATTATGTATTTGAAATCCTGGATTTCTGCAAGAACTAATGATAATAAATAGATTTGGAGTGGTATTACCATGTTATTAATCGGAATTTATTTGTTTGTTTATATATTTTTGTGGACATGATATTTTCGCTAAAGTAAATCTGTCTTGTGCAAGATTATTGTATACAATTTATGATTTATCTTTACCTCTGTAATTTTTTTGTAATAGTAAGTCAATAAAGTATAAATAATAATGAATGGGACCAAAAGGCTTCATTTACTCTCAAGGAAATGACCATTAATGCTTTTCTACAGCCTACCACAAAGACTCTTGTCATGAGATGAACCTACTTATTGCCCTTTGGGCACGACATTTACCCAAACCTGTATACCCTGCCATACCCAACATCGATATTTTGTCCATTAAAAACCTTATGACCAAAGTCGACGCCTTTAGGGACAGCCACTTCATCACCTTTGAGACATACATCAACACCGCCACTCCTGACAAATAGGTCAACTATATAACATAAACCAAAGCCGATATGAATGCAGTAGGACACAAAAATCACCCCTTTAACGTGCCAGATCAGGGACAAAGCCACCCTCCACCCACCACCCACCACTCACTCACTCACCAACCAAAGACCTCTACTACAGCCACTTAATGACGCCTATCAGCCGAAGTTATATTTCTACCTCGCCAGATTATCTGCGTATATCTTGCGAGATGACCTTCTTGCTCTGAAACTGTTGTATCTAACCTCACTATCTGTTAAAATAAAGTTACTTGCATTAAACTCACCTCTCATTTTGAAGGTTTAAAGGCCACCCAGGAATGGCAGAGGCAAGGGAGAGCTACATTGTCCTATCAAACAGGACAATGCCCTAGAGACTGAGCATATATGCTTATGATCAGCGACCAAGCCCGTCCTCACGCAAACTAGGAAAAAGGACGGCATGGCAATGGCTGCTGATGACTCAGTAGATAGACCTATTAGCTTCCACTAACCTTCCATTCTTAGCTCATAAGGATGGTAAGGTTACAACGACCAAAAGAACTGACGAGTTTCAACCGGGCTTGAACGACAGTCTGGCGTTCACCGGTCAGGGACATTTCGCATTGGCCACTGCTGCTCCCTCCTGCTTTCCACCTCACTGCCATATTAGTACTGTTTGATGATCCCACCCTACGACCCAGACTCTTCTATTAATACCAGTAGCACGAAACTTTCATATATCAAGTAGAAAAACTTAAAAACATAGGAAGAGTAATAAAAAACATCCTTCCCAAGTGTATCCTTAAGCAAACGTTCTCTATCCCAAGACAGTGGAAGACCATGGTACAGAGGTTGTGGTACTACTTAATGACAGAGAGCAATGGTTTGATTATGGAGTGTCCTCCTAGAAGAGATACTTGCAATAGCTAAAGAGTCTCTTCTACCCTTTTCAAAACTAAAGTATCCACCGAACAATAACATTGCAGTAATTAACCCCTTAGGTGAAGAAAAATTGTTCGATAATCTGAATGTTGTCAGGTATATGAGGAAAGGTTAAAATGTGGAAAGAATATGCCAGACTTTTCAGTGTATATGTAGGCCAAGGAAAATTGGTCGTAATAGGAGAGACGGATACATTGTAGTACTATCTGGCCAGTCAAAGGACCCAATGACTATCTAGCGGTAGTATCTTTAAATAGAGGGGAATGACTAGTATATATTGATGCCTTTAGGCCTAAAATGGATGCAGGAACTTTCTAAAAATTAGTAAATGCATGTGCATACTTTCGGTGCTGATATTTAAATGAAAAGGAGCTATTATAAAAATACGAATGGGAGGTTGGCTATGATACTTTCTACGGCAGGGAACACACAGGCAATATCAGATGTACCTGCCCAAACCACTCCTTTGTAAGTGTTGATGTAATCTTAAACGCTACTTGTCTAGATTACTTGTCAAAAAGAAAGATTATAATAATTTTATATTTTTTCATGAATAACAAGTTGATTTGACTGTCGAGTTAAAGTGTCTCCTTGTTTTGTAATCTAGATATATCAAATACTGATCTTGAAAAGTTTACTGTGGTGACATATGACAGTAATTTAGGAATACAGCCGTACCAATCCAAAATGAATGAAATTAAGCCATTCAACCGTTTATTATGTGAAAAGTAATTGATCAATACACACTTAAAGTGCTTAACCAAGGGGTGGGAAGGTTTAATTTCATTTATAAATGCAGGAAACATGACCTGGCGTATAGCCTGGAAGGATATTTTCTGTCAAGGGGTTGCAGCAATTTTGTTGTAACTATAAGAAAACCTTGAATGAGTATTATGAAGTATTATTTGAAAAGAATGGGCAGCAAGGTGGAATAAAGAGGGCAGGAACGTAAAGATAAGAATAGTGTTTCCTTTATCTATTCTGAATATTTTGAAATGTGTAAATTTGTCAAATGTTTTAGTTTGAGGAAATTAAGGCTGACTATGTAAATCCTGTTTGTAGAGGAACAGTTCAATAACAATAAAAAAAAGATGATAGTGTACTACCAATTGAAGAATAACTTCAAATATATTTCATGATGGTGTACCAACCGTGTGTCACACGATCCTACATAGTAACGACATTTCTTTTTTTGTATATATTATGCTTTGAATCTCCTCTCTCCCCTCACACTGATAGGGACCTGAAATAATATATATGTTTTTTTCACTGTTAACTGTTAAGAGCACCGGTTGTCGGTTCAACATGAAATTGCCTGCTATGTTTTTATGTCCTTTTTGCCTGGAGTTTATGTATATATAAACGGATGTTCTGTAATAAAGTTACTCATTTGCTTTCATCCTGCCTTCTTAGTCACAGCCTCTCTTGGCCTGTCACAATGGTGACCCCGGAGTGACTCGCTCCTCCCGCCTTCCACCCCCCCCACCCACCCTCACCTACCGTCATTGGTACCATGACGGACTCCAAGGAAGTTGGCGCCGCCCCATTTAAACTTTCTTCGTTCGCTAGCGGAGAGGCGTTTGCTTGGTTTCAGCGCGCATAAGTCCAATTCTGCATGAAGGGCGTGACTCGCTCAACCACCAAAGCACATAATGTTCTCGCGGCGATACCTGAGGACACCTTCCTGGAAATATCCGACTGGCTTTGTGAACAAGGAGACACCCCAATAGTGTATAACGCCCTCGAAACATACCTTCTGCAGCAGTACTCGCCGTCGCTGACCGCCCGTATAGCAAAGCTTTTTCAGCTCTCTTAACAACCGTTTGGGGACCGGAGGGCTTCGCTCGCCCTCAGGGAAATGACCAGTATCGCTCGCCTGAAACTTGCCGCTACATCCTTGTGAGGTGAACCTACTTCGTGCCCTTTGGATACGCCGTTTACCCGAACCTGTACGCGCTACTATACCCGAAGTCGATAGTTTACCCATGAAGAACTTGATGACCAAAGCCAACGCCCTTATGGACAACCACTTCAAGAACTTCAAGACCTCCATCAACGCCTCCACTCCTGACAAATAGGACGCCTATTCAACGTCAACCGAAGCCGAAATGAATGCCAGAGCGGCGACAAAGCCACCCATCACTCGCCACTCGCTCGCGCCCCAAACAACGACTTCTACAGCCACTTACTGCAACCCATTGGCTGCAGTTATGCTACTACCACTTCAGATTCGGGGCAGCCGTGAAGAAATGTGCCAAGGATTGTCAGTAGCCAAAAAATGTGTAAGTAGGCCATTGCTCGTGGCGGTGGCCTCCCGTGTTTCTAATCTTTTCTATTTAAATGATGCAGGAACGGGGGTGCGATGTCTGGTAGACACAGGTGCTTGTCATTCTCTTTAGCCAAGGAAACTCTTTAGGACACGACGTAGTCTGTCTACGTTTGCCGACGTCCACCGGGTAGCTGCCAACGGATCTGCGATACCCACCTACGGTTTCGAGAACCTCACATTATCGTTTAGAAACGGTAAATTCAATTGGAAGTTTCTCGTTGCTGACGTCACATTGCCAATCCTCGATGCGGATTTCCTCTCTCATTTCCACCTTCTGGTCGATGTCGCCCACCGATGATTGGTCAACGCAGACTTGTACTTCTCGACACCTCTTCAACCCGCTGCCTCCAACCTCGCTCTCCACATCAGCGCACCCACGAATGCCTACTCCCAACTTCTCATGTCGTACCCGGAAGTTTTCCATCCAGAACATTGCCAAACACCCACGGCTCCTGCCAAGCACGGTATTCATCACCATATCAAGATGACGGGACCGCCAGTCTTCGCAAAATTCAGACGTCTGCCAACCAGAACGATTGGCAGCCGCCAAACAGATGTTTGCCGAAATGGAGGAAAGGCGCCTTTGCCAAAAGGCCTCCAGCCCATGGTCGTCACCCTTACACATCGTTCTGTAGAAAGACGGCTCCCTCCACCCATGCGGTTATTACAGGCGCCTGAACATGCAAACAGAACTGGATCACTATCCCCTCCCAAACATCGCCGTCTTCACCTCATACCCGCACAAAGCGAAGGTTTTCTCGATGCTCGACCTTTTGAAGGGGTATTATCAGGTGCCCATGAACCCAGTAGACATCCCAAAGACCGCCATCACCACTCCGTTTGGTATATACACCTTCAATTATTCCTGTTTTGGCCTTCGTAATGCTGGGGCCACTTTTCAACGTCTCATGGATGGCTTCTTAGGGAACCTCCCCTTCTGTGTATGTTATTTGGACGACAGAATTGTGTTCTCCTCCTCAAAAGAGGAACACCTCAGTCACTTGCGCATCGTGCTCGAAGGCCTGCAACATAACCGCCTTGTAGTGCGGTACGACAAGTGTACCTTTGGCGCCAATGAAGTGTCGTTCCTAGGGCACCGCATCATTCTTGAAGGAGTCCATCCTCTCCCTGAGAAGGTAGCAGTCGTTCAGAACTTCCCCACGCCCTCGACCGTCAAATCTCAGCAGGAATTCTTGTGCATGATCAACTATTATCATCGTTTTCTGCCAGCCACTGCCGCCACTCTTGCTCCCCTCTACGCCTCCCTCAAGGGCAAGCCAAAAGACCTGAAGTGGGGTCCCCTTCAAGAAGCAGCCTTCTGCAATGCAAAGAAGGCCCTATCAACCGCGGCAGCTCTCACTTTTCCCATCCTACATGCCCGTCTACTTCTTTCTACCGATGCCAGCGACGTCTCTATTGGTGCAGTACTAGAACAGGTTGTCAACGGCTTGCCTCGCCCATTGGACTTCTTCAGCAGAAAACTTTTCAAGGCGGAATTGGGTTATTCTACCTTCGATCTCGAATTGCTGGCGGTGCACTTGGCTGTCCATCACTTTCGCCATTTCTCAAAACGTACGCCCCTCATCATTTGCACAGACCACATGCCTCTGGTGCACGCCTTCACTCGACATTCTGACCCCTGGTCCGCCCGTCAACGCCGACATCTCTCCATCGTGGCTGAATACAATTGTACCCTTCAAAACGTCCTTGGGAAAATGAATCCCGTTGCCTATGCCATGTCAAGAACATGTTGGCTGCCGTTCAACTGGGATTGGATTACAACTTCTTGGCTGAAGCCTAATGACAGGGTTCAGAGTATCAAGTATGTAAGACATCCTGCACATCCCTCCGTTGGGAATACATCCCGCTCGACGACTCCAACACTACCCAGCTATGTGATGTCAGTACTGGTAGACCGCGACGTTTTATTACTGCTTCCATGCGCCGGCAGGTGTTTGATTTCATTCACGGCCTTTCACATCCCTCGTGCCGTTCTACTGCACAGCTGCTGAAGACGA
This sequence comes from Palaemon carinicauda, assembly GCF_036898095.1. Classification (NCBI taxonomy): domain Eukaryota; kingdom Metazoa; phylum Arthropoda; class Malacostraca; order Decapoda; family Palaemonidae; genus Palaemon; species Palaemon carinicauda. The sequence continues at coordinate 43,865,735 of NC_090731.1, read as the reverse complement.
AGTTCATTTGGCAGGGCATTTCCAAGGATGCTAAGTATTGGGTGCTTGCCTGTACTTCTTGCCAAACTTCCAAAGTACATCGACACACGGATTTAGGAGTGAGCACCTTTCCTCAACCTCACCGTCGTTTCGCCCACATTCACGTCGACGTTGTAGGCCCCCTACCCACATCAGAAAGACATCGTTACCTGTTTACCGTTATCGACCGCTCCACTCATTGTCCTGAAGCCATTCCCATGGAAACTGCAACATCCACCTCAGGTACATCTGCATCACTCTGAGGATGGATTGCAAGATTTGGTATCCCTGAGCATATTACTTCTGACAGGGGTACCACTTTCACTTCTTAATTGTGGATATCATTAGCGAATCTCCTGGGCATCACCCTACATCCGACAACTGCCTACAACCCCGCTACCAATGGAATAATTGAACGATTTCATCGCACCATCAAAGCAGCTTTGATGTCCCGCTGCAAGGATTGCAACTGGTTTACTCAGCTTCCCTGGGATCTCCTGAAACTAAGGACCACTCCTAAAGACGCCCTCCACGTCTCGGCAGCTGAAATGGTGTATGACAACCCGTTGGTCATCCCTGCCATATTTTTCTTTCTGCAACCTCCTCCGACGATCTCCAGCGCATACGTCACGTCGTGGGAAAATTTACCCACATCACAAAGACATCGTTACCTGTTTACCGTCATCGACCGCTCCACTCATTGGCCTGAAGCCATTCCCATGGAAACTGTAACATCTGCCTCATGTACATCTCCATCACTCTGAGGATGGATTGCAAGATTTGGTATCCCTGAGCATATTACTTCTGACAGGGGTACCACTTTCACCTCTCAATTGTGGATATCATTAGCGAATCTCCTGGGCATCACCCTACATCCGACAACTGCCTACAACCCCGCTACCAATGGAATGGTTGAACGTTTTCATCGCACCATCAAAGCAGCTTTGATGTCCCGCTGCAAGGATTCCAACTGGTTTACTCAGCTTCCCTGGGTCCTCCTGAGACTAAGGACCACTCCTAAAGACGCCCTCCACGTCTCGGCAGCTGAAATGGTGTATGGCAACCCGTTGGTCATCCCTGCCGAATTTTTCCTTCTGCAACCTCCTCCGACGATCTCCAGCGCATACGTCACGTCGTGGGAAAATTTACTCCATGCCTCCAGAATTCCAAGCACCCAGCGAAGCATCACATACCGACAGACTTGCACTCTGCAACGCATATATTCCTACGCAACGACACTAGCAAGCCACCGCTAATGCCCCCTTACATGGGCCCTTTCCTTGTGATCCGACGCAGTCTGAAAGCATTCTTACTAAACATTCGTGGCAAAGAAGACTGGGTCTCCATTGCTTATCTCCTGCCAGATGAACGGCCTAAAGTTCGCCTCTCTAGATCAGGGCGCCCTATCTAACATGTACAGTAAGTCATCTTTAGAGGGGGAGCCATGTACCAACCGTGTGTCATACGATCGTACATAGTAACGACATTCCTTTTTTTTTATATATTATGCTTTGTATCTTCGCTCTCCCCTCACACTGATACGGACCTGAAATAACACGTCTGTTTTTCTCACCGTTAACTGTTAACAGCACTGGTTATCTGTTGAACATGAAATTGCCTGTTATGTTTTTATGTCCTTTTTGCCTGGAGTTTATGTATATATAAACGGATGTTCTGTAATAAAGTTACTCAGTTGCTTTCATCCTGCCTTCTTAGTCACAGCCTCTCTTGGCCCGTCACAATTGTCACTGGAAATCCATAATAGAAGTAAAGTTACAGTTTATATTCCAAAAAATATTTTGGAAGGTATTTAGGTCAAAACTAGAAAATAATCACTGCCCCACAAACCCACAGCAAGATATACGGAATTGTCAAAATATTTAATTTAACCTTTCGATAAAAAACAAAAAATTACGTCCCGTCAGTACATGTCAAAACACTAATACCTTTGTCATTTCAACGACCATAAAATATAAGCTTTTGTATTCGAATAATATTACATGAATTTCGGGAAAAAAATAAATTAAATCAGCCACTTCAACGGCATGGAGGAAGACCAAAAATATAATTTCTAAGCAGTAACGATTTTCATTCACGGGGGTATGGGGTTGTTTGGGAGGGATCCTTACAGTGTTTGAATTCATATTTTTTTTTTTTAAACATCTTCATAGATTTTGTGTGAATTAAAGGTTTAAACACCGATATTTCAACAGTTTAATCTACAATGTTAACTGTTATATAACAACAGCCCGTTATCTTGAGAGATACACAGATCGATAAAAAGTTGAATAGATAGAGAGATAAGCAAATATAAGTATCGTAAGGTCGCCGCACTTATAAAGATTTTTGATAATGTATATGGAGAATAACCGCCACTAAACCATTATGCAGGGGGATAGGGTAAAAATTAGTAACAGTTTTGAAGAAAGGCTTAGTGATTGAAAGCTGTGTTATTCCTATTCATGAACATGTCTTAAGTCATTAAGTTTTTAAAATAAATTTCTAAATATATGTGGTAATTGTCTTTTATAAGTGGTATTATTACAGGTTACTTAGCAACAAGAACTCGTTTCTTGCACATGGTAAGACGAATCTACAAACAACTAATTGATCTTAACCATATTCTATTACAAAAATAGAATACTTGAATTAACAAAATCAACCGTTGTCAAGCGGTACCAAAATGAATTCATCATCTTAGTTCATATACCTTCAAGTTTCTATATTCTCTGAATAAAGGGTTTCTACCAAGGACATTTTTTTTTATGCAGGGTAAAACAATAAAGAACGCACCAGATAAGGAGGATTTCTTTATTATAGAATAATCCAAAGTGATCATGGAGTGCTCATTGCTTTACGGACCAAAATACAAAACTGAAAAATATTTCGAATCCATAAAAAGATTAGATAAAACAAAAACTGAGTCTCTTCTGCAAGACAATCTCCATACCGGATGATTGTGAAAAAAAAAACTCTCTCTCCTGCGATTATTCAAATATTGTCACCGAAGATATTCTTGTTCTATCCCTGAATATTTGATAATCAACAGTTGCTGAAATCCTTGAACAACCAAACTTCTTCCACTGTTTTCCATACCTTGTAGCTCCACTGAGTTTCTAATAAATTTATGTTTTGTTTATTACATCTTGGATGATGAGGCAAATAAGGTTTGGTTAGGTCTGTAATATTTTATTTGAAATAAACAAACACACTCATACACACACAGAAACCAATATAGGAATATTTTGGCCAGGGCACCAGCCACCCATGAGATACTGCCGCTAGAGAGTTACGGGGTCTTTTGACTGGCCAGATGGTACTACATTGGATCCTTCTCTCTGGTTACGGTTCCTTTCACTTTTCCTAAACGCACACACACTGAATAGTCTGGCCTATTCTTTACATATTCTCCTTTGTCCTCATACTCCTGACAACACATAGCCTAGCACCAAACAATTCTTCTTCACTCAAAGGGTTACTTCACTAATTGTTCAGTGGCCACTCTCCTCTTAGTAAGGGTAAAGGAGACTTTCTAGCTATAGTGAGCAGCTCTTCTACGAGAAGGACACTCCAAAATCAAACCACTGTTCTCTAGTCTTGGGTAGTGCCATAGCCTCTGTACCATGGTCTTCCACTGTTTCGGTTAGAGTTCTCTTGCTTGATGGTACACTCGAGCACACTATTCTATCTTGTTTCCCTAACTCTTGTTTTGTTAAAGATTGTATAGTTTTTATAGGAATTATTTTTTTGAATGTAGATACTCTTCTTGAAACATTCTATTTTCCTTTCCTCAGTGGGTTATTTTCCCTATTGGAGCCTTTGGGCTTGAAGCATCCTGCTTTTCCAACTAGAGTTGTAGCCTAGCCAGTAATAATACATATATATATATATATATATATATATATATATATATATATATATATATATATATATATATATATATATATATATATATATATATATATATATATATATATATATATATTTTTGGGCTCAAGCCATGTCGTCCTGATGGAAGTTCCTATAGGGTAGCTTCCTAGGGTATATTACAACTACGGCGATATTCCCAGAGAATTTACCTTAAGGTACCAGAATTCTAACTCCTGGAGCGAGTATCCCTCGTGAAAGGGATATCGCGACATATCAGAGGACGTATTCTAGACACGTCACATGGCAATCTACGACCTGAACAGAGATTTCGTCTCGTAGGAGGGAGATTGACGAGATACGAATTCGGGAAAGAAAAAGGGGAGCCGCTCCCAAGGCTTCCCTATCCCCCGATTCGTATGCGTGCCTGGCGCCAATCCTGGCGCCATCTGTATTCCTTTTTGCGTAGCTTAACAACTCGCTGTTTTTTCCTGTTTTTCTCGCAAATCTTGGATTTATACAGCTTTTCATGGCTTCTTCGTCTTCGTTGGCCTCGGATAAGTTGAGTATAGTGTCTGTTATGTATAAATGTAGGCTCTTGGTAAAATTTTGAGTGATTAATAAGATTAATCTTTGATACAAGAGCCGTAGCCTACCAGAGGTGTCCTGGACACTGTCACTCGCTAGGTATAAATTAGTTAGTCAGAGTGACATTCCTGGTTGTTTTGCTTAATAAATTTTAGCTATTTAGCTTTACATAGGATTTCCTTTCGTGCTTAGTATTATTTGGCGAAGTATTCTCCATTCTGGCCTACGCTAGGCCATGTAGCCTAGTCGTTTGGTCCTAGTACTTAATGCATGATTTTGGTTTTTCCGAGTGTAATTAAAATTTTATTGAAGCTTTAGGCTATATTTTATACATTTTAGACTGTGTGGAATATTTCCAAGATTGTATACGTGAGAGTTTCGGTGAATTAGGTAATCGATTCTCTTGGTGCCTAGGCTAATTGCTTATGGAGCCTTAGTATACTTTATCATTCTCCCCGGTTGCTTTCTTTTCTTTGGAGAAGGTATGCAATCCCTTTCCCTCTGTTTAAGCCTTGGGCTTATCCCTAAGTGGATTTTTCCGAATTTATTTTCGATAAAACTATACTAGGGTGTTACTGTACCTTCCTGTTCCAGCAAAGTCTGGTTCAAAGAGGGACAGAACAACAGAGTTTTTAGTCTGAGTCCGTGTTGTCTGGCTTGGGGCAGAGTCCCCCTCGCTGACCTAACACTTACAAAGGGAGCTTAGCTCCCTTAGGTCACTATCGAAGGTTTCTGTTAGTTATGATTACTTCTTTTGTGATCGACCAGACTAAGTCCTGTTGCTGTTCTCGGGGAGGATAAAATCTTCCCTTGGGAGTAGCAACGCCTTCCTTGCTTTGGTGCTCTGGAAGCTGGCAAGTATTGCTGGCCCTTTCCCTTAGATCTCCCTTAGGCTAAGACAAAGTTCTTGGTTGCGGGTGATCTGTCACTAAAGCAAGGTTGGCAGGACCCTCTTGTCCCTTCCCCCTCTATCTCCGTAATGGCCTAGCCATTACTGTACTGTACCTTGCCGGCCGGCAGAGCTGGCCGGCAGGGGTATTACTGTACTGTACGTCATTCTACTTCTGGACCTAGTATAGGTTGGGATGTGGAATTGACTAAGCCCATTGCAGGCCGGCAGAGATGCTGGCCGGCAAGGGTCTTATGTTTTCGAGTGCTGCCCGGACCTCTCTTGGTCCCTCATCCATGCCTGCCGGCAGAGCCGGACGGCATTGGTCAAGGAAGCCTGAATTAAGTTTCTCCCCTTCCTTATATGCACTCTTTCGGTTGCCGGGCTCGGGGGGTTGTGTACACTCTTATCCCGGCATCCATTCTATTTTCTTCTAGTGCTGTACCTGTCCCGGCTGCCGGCCTATGAAGCCGGCTGATGACCTATGAGGCCGGCAGCCGGGCAGGTGTAGTCTTCTGGTTCTTTTGCTGCCGGCTGGCATCGGTCTTGTACCTTTGCCGGCCGGCTTATGTCAGTCCTTGTCTGCCGGTCACCAAGAGTGTGGCCGGCAGCTGGGTACTACCTTGTGTAGTAGCTGGCCGGCAGTCATTGCCGGCCAACACTGGCTGTTGCTGGCCGGCAGCTGCTGCCGCCGGCACAGGCATTTGAACCAGAGGGCTGCCGCCCTATAGCTGTTAAGTAGTATACTTTAAAGCTAATTGTGGTGTGTGCTGGCCGGCAAAGGCAGGCCGGCACACATCCTCCTATACTGTACTAGTATTCTTCTGTATAGCATATACAGTAAGAAGAAAAATATAGTATAAAAGTTTAGGTACAGCACTGTATCTTCTAACACTATTGTGTTTTCTTGCACAGCCCTTTGCTGTTGCCCTCAGACAGGAAGCAGAGTTCTTCCCCGTCTATTATCCAGGATTTTAAAATCATTGCCTAGGTGTGAGCTCCACCTGTTTCCTCTGGAAACCTTGCATTGGTTACTCTAGTAGAGATAAACCATTTTGATTTTATTATTTGGAAGGCTGCAACAATGGGTTGTGAGGGAAACACAAGTGTGTGTCTTTCCTTTATGAATTGTTATGCTATACTATGCATATCCAGTGATACATAGTTCACTTGATACTCATGGAAATTTTTTCTCTTTACAGGAGGACCCTCCGAAGTGCGGAAATGTTTTCTGCAATGTCCGCAGCAAGAACCTCTGCGGACATGAGTGTTGTAGGAGACACGCAGCATGCGCTGTCTCCAAGGATGATCTCCAGTATTGGGACCCTCAGGTATGTACTGTATGCACTAACCTGATTACTGAGGCTTTTGATTCCCCAAGAACGGCGGAATCAAGGGATATAGCTAGGGAAAATCTTCGTACTTGGGTAAGGGGCTTCAAGAAGAACACCTCTGGCCCTTATCTTCCAAGTGAGAAGATGAGGGCGTATCTTTTTCCCCAGGCATCAGCTGAAGCAGTGATTCCCCAGCCTCAAGAGGAGATCCCTCAAGATCAAGTCCAGGTGGACGAGGAAGTCGCAGATGCGATGCAAGACATTCAGTTGTGTGACAGGATGTCTGACCTGGACGATCGTTTGGAAGAAGACCTCCTGGCAGAAGGTCAGGATCAAGTTCAAACCCCGGATGTCGTAGAGGATGGGGTCGACGAGGTGTCGGCTACTCCGGTTCAGATGCCGGAGCCCATCCCCTCAACATTTGCTGGTCTCCCAGTAGAACTGGGACAGGACCTCTCTTCGATTGTTGGAATGATCCAATAAATGCAGAAGGAGAATCAGGAGAAGGCGGCTGCAATGGAACTGCGTATGCAGTCCCTAGCAGAATCACATGGGCCCAAGAAAAGGCTCAATGTGAAAGACCTTCCCATATGCTCAGATGCTAACCCATGGAGGTATGCTGAGCACATGCCAATGACGACTGGTAAGATCGTCATTTCGGATAAGCTGGGTTCAGTTCCCCTAGAGGAGGTAGAATTCTGGCCCAGCAAGGCATCATATCCGGACTGCTATGTCCGGCTGAGAAAAGAACCAGCTTCAAGGGAGGAGACAGAGCCGAAGGAGGTCATTATTATGGACCACGCTAAGGCTCAAGCCCTACTTTCATCCTCGATGAAAGAAAGGGGCTTCTCGAATTCGAAGGTAGCTGCATTGAGCAAGAAGCTCCCTTCTTTTGTGTCCTCTCCTGATAGAGCCTTCCCCTTTTTACAAAAAGGGTTTGCGGCTGTCCTAAAGGCAGTCGAGGCCGGCAAGCTTTGCCCCTCCCTGGAGGAGTGTAAACCCTTGTCGCTGGCTCTGCCTATGGACCACAAAGACTGGAAGGATGTCCATCTGACATTCTCAGTGGGAAAGTTGGAGGCTGATATTGCCGGACGGCAATTCGGGGAGGACCTCCCCAAGCTGCCCGAATCTCTTTTACGAAGAGAGTTCGAGACCAAAGAAAGACTGGCTGCCTCAATGTCTCATCAGACCACTCTTGAGACAATGGCAAGTGACCCTAAGGTCCATGAAATGTTCATGGTAGTGGCTAAGTCTCACCTAGCCACAGTGACGAAGGACCTATATGGCTTCATCAAGGCAAGGAGAGCTTGCAGGGAGATCGTGTTCGCCGGGGCTTCGGTGAGACACTAACCAAGGAAATTAATCTCCTCCAACATTTGGGGAAAAGACCTTTTCCCTACCGATGTGGTCAAAGAGGTTGTTGATAAGGCCGCCGTGGAGAATAGAAACCTTCTCCAAAAGTGGGGCCTAGCTATCAAAAGAAAATCTTCCCCGGATGAGGGTCCTCAACCAAAGAGGAAGAATATGAAGACTAGGCTACCATTTCGGCCAGCCAAGCCTTATAGACAGCAACAGCAACTGCAATTGCCTTTGCCTCCAGTGCCCCAGATGGTGGCACAAACCCCGACTGCCTTTCAGTGGGTACCCCAGGCTGTGCCAGGTCAGTCAACCACATTCGCCCCAACGTTTGAAGGACAGTCTTCTTCCTTTCGTGCAAAACCTAGAGGAGCAGCCAGAGGCTCGTCTAGGCGCCCCTCAAGGGGAAGGGGATTCAGAGGTGGTCGTGGTCAGGGAGGCAAGACCTCAGGACGGCAGTCCAAGTGAAATGATACCGGTAGGAGGGAGACTGATGAAATTTTGGGATCGCTGGACCTTCGATCCCTGGGCCCAAAGCCTACTCAAGAATGGACTGGGTTGGAGCTGGTACAGCACTCCACCCCCATGCCTTCGGTTTTTCCAACACTCCACCCCCGTTTTGGAGGAGTACGTTCAAGAACTGTTGGAGAAAAATGTGATCCGAAAGGTGAAGTCCATCAAATTCCAAGGGAGGCTGTTTTGTGTTCCCAAGAAAGACTCGGAAAAGCTCAGAGTCATTCTGGACTTGTCACCACTCAACAAGTTCATAGTGAATTGCAAATTCAAGATGCTAACACTGCAACACATAAGGACCTTACTGCCCAAGAGGGCATACTCAGTCTCTATAGACTTGTCAGACGCCTATTGGCACATTCCAATCAGCCGTCGACTCTCCCCCTACCTAGGGTTCAGGCTACAACGGAAACTGTACGCCTTCAGAGCCATGCCATTCGGGCTAAACATAGCCCCAAGGATTTTCACGAAGCTTGCGAGCGCAGCTCTCAAACAATTACGCCTAAAGGGAATTCAGGTAGTAGCCTACTTGGACGACTGGCTGGTGTGGGCAGCATCCGAGACCGAATGCTTGCAAGCTTCCAGTCAGGTGATCCAGTTCCTAGAGTACCTAGGCTTCAAGATCAACAAGAAAAAGTCTCGACTTTCTCCATCCCAAAAGTTCCAGTGGCTGGGAATCCACTGGGACCTTTTGTCACACAGTTTCTCCATCCCAATGAAGAAAAGGAAGGAGATAGCGGGCTCTGTCAAGAGACTTCTAGATTCCGAAAGGATATCAAGACGCGAACAGGAGAGGGTACTAGGCTCTCTCCAGTTTGCTTCAGTGACAGACCCAGTGCTAAGAGCACAGCTAAAGGATGCAACCGGAGTTTGGAGAAGGTATGCATCAAACGCGCGAAGAGACCTGAGAAGACCAGTGCCGCCTCGGCTACGTACTCTTCTCAGACCTTGGTCCCAAGCCAGACATCTAAAGAAGCCGGTTCTTCTTCAGCCACCTCCCCCGTCGATGACGATTCACTCAGACGCCTCAAAGGAGGGATGGGGAGGTCACTCTCATCGGAAAAAAGTCCAGGGGACTTGGTCCAAGCTATTCAGGACCTTTCATATAAACTTTCTAGAAGCTATGGCAGTGCTCCTTACCTTAAAGAAAGTCTCCCCGCGTCACTCGATCCACATAAGATTGGTGACAGACAGCGAGGTGGTTGTGAGATGCTTGAATCGACAAGGGTCGAGGTCACCACCTCTCAACCAAGTGATGTTAGCCATTTTCCGATTGGCGGAAAAGAAGAAGTGGTACCTGTCGGCAGTTCACCTTCAAGGAGTCCGCAATGTGACAGCGGACGCTCTATCCAGGTTCACACCGATAGAGTCGGAATGGTCCTTAGACGCAGGATCATTTTCCTTCATTCTGAATCAAGTCCCAGAACTGCAAATAGACCTCTTTGCGACGAAAGACAACAAGAAGTTGCCCCTGTACGTGTCCCCGTACGAGGACCCCTTAACGGAAGCAGTGGACGCAATGTCCCTCGACTGGAACAGATGGTCCAGGATTTATCTGTTCCCTCCTCACAACCTTCTGTTGAGGGTCCTCAACAAACTGAGATCCTTCAAGGGGGTAGCGGCAATAGTGGCTCACAAGTGGGGGAACAGTATGTGGTTCCCCTTGGCGTTGGAACTACAGATGAAGTTCGTGCCGCTACCACATCCAGTTCTGACCCAGCGAGTCCAGAAGTCGACTGTCTGCGCTTCATTACAGAAAACCCAGACCCTGCAGGTCATGATTTTCTCGTCCTAGCGGTGAGAAAGCGTTTCGGGATTTCGAAAGCCAGCATAGACTTCCTAGAGGAATACAAGTGCAAATCGACTAGAAGGCAATATGAGTCATCTTGGAGAAAATGGGTGGCCTTTGTAAAGGCAAAGAATCCGCAGGAGATCTCAACAGACTTCTGCTTATCTTTTTTCATCCACCTCCATGGCCAAGGATTGGCAGCTAACACGATTTCAGTGTGTAAATCGGCTTTGATGAGACCCATTTTATTTGCCTTCCAGATCGACCTAGGTAACGAGATCTTTAATAAAGTTCCGAAAGCCTGCGCTAGGCTCAGACCTTCAGCACCTCCAAAGCCCATCTCATGGTCTTTAGACAAAGTTCTTCATTTCGCCTCCCTGTTGAGCAATGAAGAATGTGCGTTAAAGGATTTGACGCAAAAGGTTATTTTCCTATTTGCACTCGCGTCCGGGGCCAGGGTTAGTGAGATCGTAGCCCTCTCGAGAGAGGCAGGTCGTGTTCAGTTCCTGGATGGGGGGGAGCTGAACCTGTTTTCGGATCCTACGTTTCTCGCCAAGAATGAGTTACCCACCAACAGGTGGGGTCCCTGGAGAATCTGCCCTCTGAAAGAAGATGCATCTCTATGTCCAGTAGAATGCCTAAAGGTCTATCTTCGTAGAACTTCAGACTTCAAGGGTGGTCAACTATTCAGGGGAGAAACATCAGGCTCAAATTTATCTCTGAATCAACTCAGAGCGAAAATGACATATTTTATTCGCAGAGCGGATCCTGACAGTACACCCGCAGGTCACGATCCGAGGAAAGTTGCCTCATCCCTAAATTTCTTTAATTGTATGGATTTTGAACATCTCCGTTCATACACGGGCTGGAAGTCTTCCAGGGTGTTCTTTCGCCACTATGCGAAGCAAGTAGAGGAACTTAAGAGATCTGTGGTAGCAGTGGGTCGTGTAGTTAACCCTACTGTTTAACTCTGCGAGGTACAGTGGTCTTAATTGGGACGATTAAGTCCAGGGTGAGTGTGTAGGTACATACTGTACTACAAACTAAATGAGGGCACCAAGTGCCCATATAGACTGTTCCTTCTTTCAAAGGTGAACCTTGCATAAGTTCAGACATGTGTGCCAAGCGTTTCTAACGCTAATGTGATTGATTTGTAATACAGATTTTTTATGACTTGATACCTTGGTATCTTATTAAAGTGGTGTTTAATGGTTTTTCTTTCAGATAAACAAGTTCTGTTTACTATCATACTTATGCTTAAAGTTTTGGGTTACCCTCTTTTATATAAATATATATATTTGTTGTTAACCTGTCTGTTTATTATCTGTCAATAAACTTGTTCTTGAGAACCTTGCGTCTCTTTCACCTGTGTCAATTTATTGGTATAATTGAGCATTTTAATTCTATGTATCTTATCTGGGATAATTCTGATAGAATTGTTCTGTTATGCAAGCTATGTTGCATTGGTTTATGTAAGTCCCCTAATGGGAGGACTCCGTCCCATAAAGGGACGAGGGCGGTTTTATTAGTTTCTTCCTATGCGGATATAAACCTTTGTCCAATACAAGTATTGTGCGGATTACTGGTCAATATATTGACGCAGTGGTTCTATACAAACTATGCTTTACTTAATATAGGGCGAGACCACTATATTAGCTTGCCTGGTATTCATACATAGATATATGTACTCTTCGAGACTTTCCAGAGTCTAGTAGGACTCTTCCCTGTAGGGGGCAGGAAGCTCTAACATAGTTTATAGTTAGTTGAAAAGATGTATAACGGTAACATCTTAGGTCTCTAGGTCTAGTCGACCGGGAATAAATACCTCCGGGGAGTACGGCACGTTCTGAGAATCCACAGATACAGTAATGCTCTGGTACACTTCCATCAGGACGACATGGCTTGAGCCCAAAAAACGGATTTTGAGCGAAGCGAAAAATCTATTTTTGGGTGAGATAGCCATGTCGTCCTGATGGACCCGCCCTTGCCTTTCTAAGAAAGGGCTGTAGGACCCCTCCCTACATACAGTATCTGTAGCACCTCGTGTACGCTACAAGGAATACAGATGGCGCCAGGATTGGCGCCAGACACGCATACCAATCGGGGGATAGGGAAGCCTTGGGAGCGGCTCCCATTTTTCTTTCCCGAATTCGTATCTCGTCAATCTCCCTCCTACGAGACGAAATCTCTGTTCAGGTCGTAGATTTCCATGTGACGTGTCTAGAATACGTCCTCTGATATGTCGCGATATCCCTTTCACGAGGGATACTCGCTCCAGGAGTTAGAATTCTGGTACCTTAAGGTAAATTCTCTGGGAATATCGCCGTAGTTGTAATATACCCTAGGAAGCTACCCTATAGGAACTTCCATCAGGACGACATGGCTATCTCACCCAAAAATAGATTTTTCGCTTCGCTCAAAATCCGTTATACACACACACACACACACATATATATATATATATATATATATATATATATATATATATATATATATATATATATATATATATATATATGTATGTATATATATATATATATATATATATATATATATATATATATATATATATATATATATATATATATATATATATATATATATATATATATATATATATATATATATATATATATATATATATATATATATATATATATATATATATATATATATATATATATATATATATATATATTTCCCTATTGGAGCCCTTGGGCTTATAGCATCATGCTTTTCCATCTAGGGTTGTAGCTTGGCTAATAATATATATATATATATATATATATATATATATATATATATATATATATATATATATATATATATATATTATTACAAGCCAAGCTACAACCCTAGATGGAAAAGCATGATGCTATAAGCCCAAGGGCTCCAATGGGGAAAATAGCCCAGTGAGGAAAGGAAATAAGGAAATAAACCAATGATATGAATAAATAAACAATAAATAATTCTAAAAACAGTAACAACGCCAAAACAGATATGTCATATATAAACTATTAACTACGTCAAAAACAGATACGTCATATATAAACTATGAAAAGACTCATTTCAGCC
>NC_090731.1:43829610-43851806 GCF_036898095.1 Palaemon carinicauda | reverse complement strand
AAAAACCGAAGGCTTGGGGGTGGAGTGCTGTACTAGCTCCAGCCCAGTCCATTCTTAAGTAGGCTGTGGGCCCAGGGATCGAAGGTCCACCGATCCCGAAATTTTCAGAAGTCTCCCTCCTACCGGTATCACCTCACTTGGACTGCCGTCCTGAGGTCTTGCCTTCCTGACCACGACCACCCTTGAATCCCCTTCCCCTTGAGGGCGTCTAGACGAGCCTCTGGCTGCTCCTCTAGGCTTTGCTCGAGAGGAAGTAGACTGCCCTTCGAATGCTGGGGTGAATGCCGTGGACTGTGTCGACACGGCCTGGGGTACCCACTGAAAAGTGGTCGAGGTTTGTGCCACGATCTGGGGCACTGGGGGCAATGGCAATTGCAGTTGCTGTCTAACAGGCTTGGCTGGCCGAGACGGTAGCCTAGTCCCTCATAGTCTTCCTCTTTGTTTGAGGACCCTCATCCGGGGAAGACATTCTTCTGATAGCCAGGCCCCACTTCTGGAGAAGGTTTCTATTCTCCAAGGCAGCCTTATCAACAACTTCTTTGACCAAGTCGGTAAGGAAAAAGGTCTTTTCTACAAATGTTGAAGGAGATTAGTTTCCTTGGCTCGGGCCTCACCGTAGCCGAGGTGAACACGAACTCCCTACAAGCTCTCCTTGCCTTGACGAAGCCATAAAGGTCCTTCGTCACTGTGGCCAGATGAGTCTTGGCCACCACCATGAACATTTCATGGACCATGGGGTCACTTACCATCATCTCGAGAGTAGTCTGAAGAGACATTGAGGCAGCCAGTCCTTCTTCTTGTCTCGAACTCTCTTCCCAAAAAGAAAGTCAGATACCTTAGGGAGGTCCTCGCCGAACTGACGTCCGGCAATATCAGCCTCTAACTTTCCAACTGAGAACGTAAGATGGACATCCTTCCAGTCTTTGTGGTTCATAGGCAGGGCCAGCGACAAGGGTTTACACTCCTCTAGGGAGGGGCAAGGCTTGCCGGCCTCGACTGCTTTTAGTACAGCCGCAAACCCTTTCTGTAAAAAGGGGAAGGCTCTAGTAGGCGAGGACACAAAGGAAGGGAGCTTCCTGTTCAATGCGGCTACCTTTGAGTTAGAAAAGCCCCTCTCTTTCATCGAGGATGAAAGTAGAGCTTGAGCCTTAGCATGGTCCATCACTATGATCTCCTTCGGCTCTGTCTCTTCCTTTGAAGCTGGTTCCCTTCCTCAGCCGGACATAACAGTCCGGATATGATGCCTTGCTGGGCCAGAATTCCACCTCCCTCCAGGGGAACTGAGCCCAGCTCATCCGAGATGACGATCTTTCCAGTCGTCATCGGCATGTGCTCAGCATACCTCCATGGGTTAGCATCTGAGCACAAGGAAGGTCTTTCACATTGAGCTTTTTCTGGGGCCCATGTGATTCTGCAAGGCACTGCATTCGCAGTTCCATTGCAGCCGCCTTCTCCTGATTCTCCTTCTGCATTTGTTGGATCATTCCAACAATAGAAGAGAGGGCCTGTCCCAGCTCTACTGGGAGACCGGCCGATGTTGAGGGAATAGGCTTCGGAATCAGAACCGGAGTAGCCGACACCATCGTCGACCTCTTCCTCTACGACGTCCGGGGCTTGAACTTCATCCCTGGACTTCTGCCAGGAAGTTTTCCTCCAGACACTCGTCCACATCAGACATCCTGTCATCTAACTGGATGTCTTGCATCGCGACCGCGACTTCAGCATCCACCTGGATCTGAACTTGGGGGATCTCCTCTTGCAGCTGGGGAATCACTGCATCAGCTGATGCCCTAAGGAAAAGATACGCCCTCATCTTCTCACTTGGAAGATAAGGGCCAGAAGTGTTCTTTTGGAAGCCCCTTACCCAGGTACGAAGCTTCTTCCTAGCTATATCCCTTGATTTCGCCGTCCTAGGGGAATCAAAGGCCTCAGTAATCAGGTTAGCGCACATAGTACATACCTGAGGGTCCCAATACCGGAGATCATCCTTGGAGACAGCGCATGCTTCGTGTCTCCTACAAAACTCTTGTCCGCAGAGGTTCTTGCTGCGGACGTTGCAGAAAGCACTTCCTCACTTCGGAGGGTCCTTCTGTAAAGAGAAGAAATTTCCATGAGTATCAAGTGAACTATGTATCACTGGATATGCATAGTATAGCATAACAATTCATAAAGGAAAGACACACACTTGTGTTTCCCTCACAACCCACTGTTGCAGCCTTCCAGATAATAAAATCAGATGGTTAATCTCTTCTAGAGTAACCAATGCAAAGTTTCCAGAGGAAACAGGTGGAGCTCACACCTAAGCAATGATTTTAAAATCCTGGATAATAGACAGGAAAGAACTCACTTTCCTATCTGTAGCGCAACAGCAAAGGACTTTGCAGGAAAACACAAAAGTGTTAGAACACACAGTGCTGTACCAAAACCCATACTATAGTTTTCCTCTAACTGTATATGTTATACTGAAGAATACTAGTAGAGTATAGGAGGATACGTGCCGGCCGGCAGGTAGCTTTAAAGTATACTACTTAACAGCTATAGGCGCGGCAGAACTCTGGTTCAAATGCATGTGCCGGTCGGCAGCAATTGCCGGCCGGCAACAGCCAATGTCGGCCGGCAATGACTGCCGGCCAGAAACTACACAAGGTAGTACCCAGCTGCTGGCCACACTCTTGGTGACCGGCAGACAAGAGCTGACATTAGCCGGCCGGCAAAGGTACAGGACCGATGCCAGCCCGCAGCAAAAGAACCATAGGACTACACCTGCCCGGCTGCCGGTCTCATAGGCCGGCAGCCGGATCGGGTACAGCACTAGAAGAAAAATAGGATGGATGCCGGGATAAGAGTGTACACTACCTCCAAGCCCGGCAATCCGAAAGAGTGCATATTAGGAAGGGGAGGAAACTAATTCAGGCTTCCTGGCCATGCCGTCTGGCTCTTCAGGCAGGCATGGATGAGGGACCAAGGGAGGTCTGGGCAGCATTCAAAATAAGACCCTTGCCGGCTGGCAGCTCTACCGGCCGGCAGGGGGGCTGAGTCAATTCCACATCCTAACCTATACTAGGTCCAGATGTAGAACGACGTACAGTACTGTAATGGCTAGGCCATTACGGAGATAAAGGGGAAGGGACAAGAGGGTCTTACCTACCAACCTTGCTTTAGTGACGGATCACCCGCAGCCAAGAAACCTTATCTTAGCCTAAGGGAGATCTAAGGGGGAAGGCCAGCAATACTTGCCAGCTCCAGAGCACCAAAGTAAGGAAGGTGTTGCTACTCCCAGGGAAACAAACTTATCCTTCCCGAGAACACACAAGGACTAGTCTGGTAGATCACAAAGAAGGAATCATATCCACAGAAACCTTCGGTAGTGACCCAAGGAGGCTAAACCCCCTTTGTCTGTGTCAGGCCAGCGAGGGAGACTCTACCCCAAGCCAGATAAACACACACTCAGACTAAAAAACTCTGTTGTTCTGTCCCTCTTTGAACCATACTATTGGAACAGGAAGGTACAGTAACACCCCAGTATAGTTTTATCGAAAATAAATTCGGAAAAAACCACTTAGGGATAAGCCTAAGGCTTAAACAGAGGAAAGGGATTACATACCTTCTCCGAAGAAAAGAAAGCAACCGGGGAGTATGATAAAGTATACTAAGGCTCCATAAGCAACTTAGCCTAGGCACCAAGAGAATCGATTACCTAAATCACCGAAACTCACTCGTATACTATCATGGAAATATTCCACACAGTCTTAAGTGTATAAAACATAGCCTAAAGCTTCAATAAAATTTTTATTACACTCGGAAAAAACCAAATCTGCATGAAGTACTAGGACCAAACGACTAGGCTACATGGCCTAGCGTAGGCCAGAATGGCGAATACTTCGCCAAAATAATACTAAGCACGAAGGAAATCCTATGTAATGCTAATAGCTAAAATTTATTAAAGCAAAACAACCGGGAATGTCGCTCTGACTACTACTAAACTTATTCCTAGCAAGCGACAGCGTCCAGGACGCCTCCGGTAGGCTACGGCTCTTGTATCAAAGATTAATCCTATTAATCACTCAAAAATTTACCAAGAGCCTACATTTATACATAAAAGACATTATACTCAACTTATCAGAGGCCGACGAAGACGGAGAAGCCATGAAAAGTAGAATAAATCCAAGATTTGCGGAGAAACACAGGAAAAAACACCGAGTTGTTAAGCTACGCAAAAAGGAATACAGATGGCTCCAGGATTGGCGCCAGGCACGCATACGAATCAGAAGATAGGGAGCCTTGAGAGCGGCTCCCCCTTTTCTTTCCCGAATTCGTTTCTTGCCAAACGCCCCTTGCGAGATGAAATCTCTGTTCGGGGGGTAGATTGCCATGTGGCGTGTCAAGAATACGTCCTCTGATATGTCGCGATATCCCTTTCAGGAGGGATACTCGCTCCAGGAGTTAGAATTCTGGTACCTTAAGGTAAATTCCCTGGGATATCGCCGTAGTTGTAATATACCCTAGGAAGCTACCCTATAGGAACTTCCATCAGGACGACATGGCTTGAGCCCAAAAATATATATATATATATATATATATATATATATATATATTTATGACAATTTTACAAATCCATTTTTTTTCCTTAAGACTAGCATAGGAAGGTCACACATCGTGGAGATTCCATTTTTTTCCTAAAGTCTAGCATAGGAGGGTCACACATCGTCGAGATTCCAATCTTTTCCTGAAGTCTAGCATAGGAGGGTCACACATGTGGAGATTCCATTTTTTCCTTATCACTGGCATAGAAGGGTCACACATCGTGGAGATTCCAATTTTTTTTCCTTAAGACTAGCATGGGAGGGTCACACATCGCGGAGATTTCATTTTTTTCCTTAAGATTAGCATAGGAGGATCACACATCGTAGAGATTACATTTTTTCCTTAAGACTAGCATAGGAGGGTCAAACATCGTGGAGATTCCATTTTTTTTTCTTAAGACTAGCACAGGAGGGTCACACAACGTGGAGATTCCATTTTTTTTTTCTTAAGACTAGCATAGGAGGGTCACACAGCGTGGAGATTCCATTTTTTTTTCCTTAAGACTAGCATAGGAGGGTCACACAACGTGGAGATTCCATTTTTTTTTCTTAAGACTAGCATAGGAGGGTCACACATCGTGGAGATTCCATTTTTTCCCTTAAGACTAGCATAGGCGGGTCACACATCGTAGAGATTCCATTTTTTCCCTTAAGTCTAGCATAGGAAGGTCATACATCGTGGAGATTCCTTTTTTTTCCTTAAGTCTAGCATAGTGGGTCACACATCGTGGAGACTCCATTTTTTTCCTTATGGCTGGCACAGGAGGGTCACACATCGTGGAGATTCCATTTTTTTTCCCTTAAGAACTAGCATAGGAGGGTCACACATTGTGGAGATTCCTTTTTTTTTCCTTAAAACTAGCACAGAGGGGTCATTCATTATTGTGATTCCATTTATTTTTGACTAGCATAGAGGGTCATTCATTGTTGGGATTCCATTTTTTAAAGACTAGCATAGAGATTCACCCATTGTTGTGATTCCGTTTTTTTATGACTAGCATAGAGATTTACCCATTGTTGTGATTCCATTTTTCCAAAAGACTAGCATAGAGGTTCACCCATTGTTGTGATTACATTTTTTTTATGTACTAGCATAGAGATTCACCCATTGTGGTGATTCCATTTCTTTTATGATTGGTATAAAGGTTCACCCATAGTTGTGATTCCATTTTATTTCGTCCAGCATAGTGTCACCTATAGTTGTGATCTCATTTTTTCCCTGACTACCCCAGAGGGTCACCTACTATATAGTTGTGATTCCGTTTTTTATTGTGCAGTACAGTTGTCATATATATCGTTACTTGTTTGGACGAATTACAACCGGACAGCCTAAGCTCACCCATTGTTGTGGCCCTGGTTTTCAAGTTAGGCTCCTGTTCAATTACTTGCAAGGTTTGCTATTTTGTGATAATTCTTTCTCAAGAGGCATTTTTCACAGCCATTGTGCATTTGGCCCAGCTCCATCCTCATCCTTCCTTCCATGAGACTCTTGCATAAGGCTAGAGCGACTTTCCCCTCCGTGTAATTTCTGGATGGTCAACATCGTACCTTGTGTTGTTGAGTTTTTCCTTGTCGCTGTCTCCACAAAAACTAGCTAAATGACTGCTGCTGAAATCAGTGCATTTGTAGACTTGGCAGAAAGACAAGGCTATGAGGGAGAAGCATTGCGAAGGTATTTGCGGGAGCTCATGAATGAAGACAAAGGCCGGAGAAGAACAGAGGCAAGAAAGGATGCGCTATGAAAGAGAGAGAGCGCATGAATTAAGAATGCAGGAGATGGACGCCCGATGGGCACAACTCAATCACTTGCCACCTCAACCCAATGTTGCCAAGTCCAGCAGGACAATCGCAGGAGGACCCACTTCATTGAAGGGTTCACCAAGGAACTCCCTACAGTGGAACTGAAGGTGACCACGTCCCAGCTCAGCAAGAAGTACGGACTGGGGGCAGGGAGTGATCTTGCACATGAGGGCTACAACTCATGCTTTGGTCAAAAGCCCGTGAAGGGTGTACAGCGGGTGCCCCTCAGGTGCATGAAGGCTGCCAAGCCGGAGCCTAAAACTGTTAGACGCAACCTGCATGGGAAGACGACTGGCTCGGTGACATTCACCTTGGTGAGGTGCTTGGCTAAGTGAGGAGGCCTAAGAGTCTTCCTCCTCCAGCAGCGAGTCTGAGCTTCGTTTGTCAGAAGTTAATTCTGGTGAAGGTGTGCCACTTTCCACCACAGGGGATAGGGCTACTCATGCGTCATGCCAGAGACCTCAGAGGAGAGCCAGGGGTCTCCCTTTTCCCACCGTGAGTCTGAGCCGAGTACCCGCAAATTCAATCCGGGTGAAACTGTGCCACTGAACACCACTGGAAATAGGGCTATCTCAATCACCAGGGCCAGAGGTCTCAGAGCAGCAAGAGGCGAACCACCCATCAGTGCCGAGACCCCAGGGAGCCAGACAAAGCTCATTAGGTTCCCGCTGCTAGATGAGACATTGGTAAAAAACATGGCACCCGCCAACTCGAACGAGGTGAAATGAATAACCCCTCTAAGGCTGAGTTCCTGCTGAAGGATGAGTGCCCCTTAAGATCAACCCAAGGTTCTCATGATCCTGCTGAGGCCCTGCGCCAGCATGTAGTTGTCCCCCATAATTCCCTCTTGTCGGATTTACGAATGGCCCATGAGGGACTGGGAGGGCACTCTGGGGTGAAGCGCATAAACCCAACTGCTGCAGCCCCCATTTCTTCCGGCCGGACTTGCAGAAGGGTGTTAAGGCTTCCGCAACCTTTTGCATCCATGCCAAGTTATCGGTAACTCTAAGAAAATAGTGCCGAGGGCTTCGCTCCAACTTATCCCATCCATAAGTGTTACAGAGATGACACATTCTTTTATTGGTTTGGCTTTCTAGCCACATTTCAGAGGGACGAGGGTTTCCACTTCATGGCAGAGGAGTCACGACTTCTGACCATACTCTTGATTAATTTTTGGCTTCACCAGGTGCAGGCAGGAATTCCAACTATGGAGTTTACTTAAATGGCAGCATAAATTTCTTCCAGACATGGAAAAAACTCCAAACTCAAGAGGAAAGAGCTCTCAGGCATGGGCTCATCTCTTGAACATCTTGGTTCCTATCGCGCTTACCATGTATTACCACAGACATTCCTAACGGACCATAACCATCTAACCTACTTGACCGAGCTACATAATGGGAATAAAGGGCTCATGAGGTGGGGCATAGACCTCCAGAACTACAACTGGAAGGTCAAGCGCCTAAAGAACTCGTATGAGAGAGAAGTGTTCTCCCGGCATTGGTGCCCAATGCACAGTGCCATGTCCATAGAGTAGCCATAGTCAGTAGTAAATTTAGTTTGTATGAAAAAATATTAATTGGCCTCGGTGTCTCCCTAGGTAGATAAACTTGAGGAGCCATCTTGGCATCATTATTTGTATTTAATTAACTTTCATGTATTTATTTTATCCTTTTTTTGCATATATGCCAATTTTCTTTAATTTTATGCCTACCACTGCACTAGGTCACTTAACTTTAACCATCTTTTACATTTTAATTTTCAATTTTGCATTTTTTTATTTTTTCAGTTGCTGCCTCACAGCCAGCATACTTATTTCTATATGGCACTTTAAAGTTAATTTACTGTCAAAATAACGTAAAATGATGACCCTAGTTGCAGCTTAGATATTTATCCATTATCGCTGGTGAGACTCACTGAGGGAGGAATCATTAAGGCTAGTGGCTTCAGACCTGCTTGCAGAGTTCTTGTCCTGTTTTAGGACAAAATCTCTGCTAAAATGGGGGGCTGTTAGTAATGGCGGTCATTACGCCACCTTTTTTCAAATAACAAGAGACCCCGCCAGCAAGCATGGGTCGAAATGCCACAAGTTTTGGGACCCTACCCAGAGTCTCACCCCCCTCCCACCATCCTATACTAGTCTACTCCCCCTGAGATCTCAATTTCAGCTACCTTCTACGAGTCACGTGACAACATCGAGGTCCCAGGAGAAGGAGGGAAGCGAGCTGTGAAAGATGTGGGGACACGTTATCAAGCCTGACCAATAGGACAGCGGTCAGGCCAATCCCCCCTAACCCCCCCCACCCCCACCCCCCAATTTGGGAGTCAAGTGGCGTTGATCTACCCAGGGAAAACTGGAGATCTTTCTTCTTATCTCAACCTCCATGAGGATAACATCTCCTCTTCTTCTTCGCGACTCAGCCTCCATAAGGAGAACATCTCCCTTTCTTCACTCAACGTCCTTGAGGGAACCATCATCGCTCTTCACCCTCAAGACATCAGGGAGGCAGGACCTCTGTTTACATATCTTTCCCTAAGGGAAGGAAACCAGAGTCTTTTTACTAAAGGTACGGTGTCTGATTTTGAGATTCACAATATCCTTACCCAACCTCCCATCCATCCTTATCACACCCCATTTTTCCTTATCCTCTAAAGAAATCCTACCCACTGAACCTTGTATCCTATCCCCTATACCCAGACCATGTGTGCCGTTTAGTCCTAGTTTTAATTAATGCACCCTGTGACAGTGTTTATTCCCATGTGTAATGTTTAAATCCCTAAGGTTTGCATTTTCATTTAATTTGCTTAAAGGTTTTAACCAGACGACTTCATCGTGTTCCAGCCGGTAGAAGTAAGTGTGCTGTTAATAATTCAATTTATTTCCCCTTCCAGGGAACGTTGATTGCTGTGCTGGGGTTTCATCCACGGCCAACCAAACTCCATCCGAAGCTCCTCGTGGCTTAAATTAAAGTAGTTACCTGTTGTGCTCCCCTTTCTTTTATTTATTTTTTATTTAAATGTTATTGTAAATATATAATTTTGTCAGTGTTCCTTGTATCATTGCTGACTGGCGACCTTTACCATTGTTATTTGTTTTGTTATGGCCCTTGAGTCCCTTAAGCAAGGCCGGACTCGAACCAGTGGCCCGTAACAATATATATATATATATATATATATATATATTGACACACATATATATGTATGTAAAAATATATATATATATATGTATATATATATATATATATATATATATATATATTTGTGTGTATGTTGTGTGTACACACACAAAAGCAAAACACAAGAAAATGTCAAGTTTTTATGCCAGGAAATCGGCAGAAGTCGTAGGAGAATTATCACTAGAAAAGTCATTAATGATCATACATTTTTGCTATCCTCAGTCGAAGTAAAAGTAGGCAAAGGCGGAAACGTATGCATGTCAGAATGATCTGAACACTTACGAAGCACCGAATATTATAACCAACAAATCTTGAAAATGTATTTCAAGCTGCTGTTTGATATCTGTCACATCGGCAATTAATCCGTAAAGTTATTTGATGCAAATATGACGTGATTAATACTAAGAAAATTTAAGCTGATCAATAGTCATAATAAAATTATTGAAACACATGTATAAATGATTTCATTCAAATATGTCGATAGAAATTAGGTAGAGTATTTGCAAGGTATTGTGCATAAACTTTTGAAATAATAAAATGTTGCTAATTCAGAATGCTTTTGTTTAAAACGTTTTCTTTATTTTTTAAATAATTACGATCTTATTGTTGGTTATTCATTTTTTGTTGAAATGGCATCCCCTGAAGTGTCTTATCGTTGAAAGGTTTTGATGGTTAAAGGGCTGTGCTAATATGGCGTCGATGATCTGGCAGCGCTTTAGGCTGATGGGCTTTACCTGTAATTATATTGCATAATTAAACTGAGGAAGGTGTACTTTAAAACTATTGCACCGATTCCTCTTAAGAGGACGGAACTGCTAACAGGTAATTTCTAGCTGACAAGATATAATTAATCCTTTTCATCAGATGACAGCGGGAGGCGAAGATTAATGTTGAAGATAGAATTTCCTCTTCCAGGTAATCTTGTTTAATCGTCAGTTAGCCCCTGTCAAGTTTTCGAGTTATTTATAATTTTGCTGTGATAATTTACTACTTTCGTGTCTACTTATAATAGAATGCTTGGTGTCCAATTATCCCCCCGAAAAAGGAAATAGAGGTTTTTTTCCATTTTTTTTCTGATCTACATTGTCACTTGATAGGGAGGTTTTACACCGACAGTTTAATTACTATGAAAAAGAATTTCAAATGCATATTCCAATAATTAAAATTGAAATTGTGATAGAAAGAGAGAGAGAGAGAGAGAGAGAGAGGAGAGAGAGAGAGAGAGAGAGAGAGATGTTCAGCAGGTGTTCAACAGAACTGTTTAACAAATTCCATCCTGGAGACCTTAAGTAAATCATTATATAAGAAAATAGTATACATATATCTAGAAGGTGAGGGTTTTCCGACAGTTGAGTTTATAAAAAAATTCCATAACTAATCTTCCTGAAAACAATGCCGCTATACTGTTTTTACGACATGAAAATATACAGAAAACAAAGATTTTACACATGTCTCTCTCTCTCTCTCTCTCTCTATATATATATATATATATATATATATATATTTATATATATATATAATATATATATATATATATATAGAGTCAAATAAATAGTATAGAGTAAATAATTTATCAATGTATTTTTTTATGTATTTCGTTTGTGTATTTGAGGTGAATAGCCCGCTCATAATGTGAGTTCCTCTCATGTAGGTGTAAGTTTACTATGTAAATTACTTAGACTTTAATCATTGATTTATTTGTATTCTTCTATTCAAGGCAGTATAAGTAAATTTACATTATTTTTAAGAATTAACTTTGTCTTTCCGGTATTTTGTTAGGAATTCTAACGTAAGTTTTTCAAGAGTACTATATGATCCATACGAGATGTGAGCAAGGCTTATGTAAATATTCTTTTATATTTTTATGAGGTATTGCGTCAGATTTGAGAAAATATGCAATTTTAGAAGGTTCTCGAAAACCCCAGTGTTAGATTTTATCTTCTTTTTTTTATATCCTTGAACGGTCCATGGGTGGAGCAGCTGAGAGAGAGAGCTGCCTGAAAGCAAGGTTCGTACCCCTGAATTTTATCTCGTTGATAATTTTGTTGTCGCTAGGAGCCCATCCTTCAAGCCATGAGAATAATCTATTAGAATATTCTAGATGTGACTAAGTCACATATATGCACCTCCTTGGATACATAGCAGCAGAAGATACCCAACCTGTCCTGTGAACGAGCCAAAGTAGATCCCCCTCTCTCTCTAGTGGCTGTAATGTGTCCTCTCCAAAGTGATTAAGTTTAATTACAACATACAGTATTTCATGTGTAGTGAGTTGAAACGTTATGGAAGGCATTAAAGGTGATTTTAAATTTACTGTGTTGTGGTGAGTGTTGGTATTGTGTAAATCTTTGTATCTGGCCCTAAGAGATTTATATACAAACGTGAATTATATTCGTATTGTTATTAGGTTAACTATTATCATTAAGCGTCAAGACTAATTAATTGTGTAAAATTTTATTTCAAGGGAAACAAGTGATTGTATGATTTTCGGATGTATTCATTTCTTTTGCCTTAGTCTACCTTTTTTCAGAATTAATATTCGAGTGATCAATTTGTTTTTGTAAATTCTTTGAAAGTTTTGTAATTTTTATAGGATACTTTTTATAAAGTGTGCATTATTTCAATCACCAGTGTGTTCACTACTCTCTCGTATCCCAGTTAAGAATCAAAGTAGGAAATTCTTTGATTGGCTCTTAATAATAATTAGCCAGTGTAGTTTTGAGTTTACTTAAGAGACCTTGGGACATTCAATGTTGTCTAGGAGCTATCAATATTTTCATGGGTAACAGATTTAATGTAGAAACAAAAATGGTTAGTTTGGAACTGCAGAGTTGTGTAGCTTGCCAGACACCGTACTTGAGTATAATAATAAATGTATATGAATCATCATTATCATCATCATTAAACATTGCTCGTCCACTGCAGGAAAACGAGCGGAGACATATCCTTACACTTCCGTTCTATTATGCTCTTTCTATGCCATTTATCGCCGCAGAATATTCTAACTTGCCAGTCCATCGCTTTCTGTTTCCCCTTTTTCGTTTTCCTTTTCTATGAACCCATTCCCTTACTATTCTGTCCATCTATTATATGTCATTCTAAATGTATGTCCTTCTCTTGCCCATTTATTTTTCTTACTTGTTGTTGGAATAACTCTATACTTTAGTTTGATCTCGCATCCATATTTCTCCTATTCTGTCTCTTACTGCTATTCCCATCATCAATAATGCCATTATTCTTTCAATTATACCTAGATTATGCTCTAATGTATCAATGAGATTCCAAGTTTCTGATACGTAACTTTATATTGGAAGGCTCATCTGATTTAATATTGGTCTTTTTACTGAAAATTATAATTTACTTTCCGTAATATTATTATGTTTTTAAAATTCTCTGTATTTCATGCTTTTTAAGCTTAGTGTAATATATCAATTTTACTTCTAGCAAAATCGCAAAACTCATAAGGCTCTATTTCAAGGCAAAATTACAGTTAATGATAAAACACTACAACTAAACTAACGTTATGCATTGCTTGCCAATATTTCTGACTAAAAAAAAAAAAAAAAGATGAATGCTAAAACCTTACCAATTTAAACAAAAGAAAAGTATCCAACAAAATCTCAAGCTTTGCTCATCTAACATGGCATTAGTAAATACTGTACAAAACTAAACAATATAAAAGTAAAAACCTAACAAGACTAAATATATGAAACAATAACGTCACCTCTTTTCACGATACTTCCTTTTTCCTTCAAACTGGCTCGCATGTTCATCCTATCTCATTCACAAACACAAAGAAATGGTGACTATAATATTATGAAAGCCCCATGCATTCTGATAGTTTAGAATGAAATATATTCTTATTTCAAACCTTGAGAAAAGTATTTCATACGTAGAAGAATAAGGATAATAGGGAAACTTGAAACTATCTACATACTGGATTTGTTCCATAAAATATAAATAAAAATCATAACTAGTCAGTAATGAAAACTTCCTAACTTTATTTTTCCGTTTTATAGGAAATGAAATAACTTTTATCCGTACTCCACAAAATTGATGATAATAAGCAAATGTGTTTTGGAAATCTGTTAAGTTTTCAAATGAAGTAAAAACCTCTAAACTAAATTACCTCTCAATTGATTGGGTTTTACTCGAAAAGAATAAACTGAAAGAAAATTGGATTTTTTCATTTCACTACTTTTGACAAGATGGAAAATAATGAGATACAGGAAGCACCATGATTTGAAAGACGGAGGAAAAGAAAAGAACAGAAAGCTCTGCATTCAAATCTAAACATTTTGAATTCATAAAGTATATATGAATGGTACTATCGTCATTCTTTTTTGCATTGACTTATTTATTGCATTGATTAATCAAGAAACAATAAGAGGTTGTCAAATAGAGGTTAAATCAAAGATTTCCATGTAAATGTGAGTTACGAGAGCCCTATGTAAACAGCTGTTGTTCATATTTCTGATTGGTAGTTTTTGTCATATATTTACCTATGCATAACAAAATAAAAGTATATCATAAAATGGTATATGCATTAAACACACATCATATATATATATATATATATATATATAAATATATATATATATATATATATATGTATATATATATATATATATATACATATATATATATGTATATACATATATATATATAATATATATATATACATGTAAATATATATATATATTTATATATATAATATATATATATACATATATATATATATATATATCTATTTATATATATATATATATATATATATTTATATGTGAGCTTTAGTTACTTCATATTATGATATATACCACTGAATATATGAGCACCCAGAGAAAAGGAAGCATAATACAATTATAGAACCAATCGCTTTCGTGTTATTTCTAGACGTTTTCCAAGTATAATGGGAGAAACGATAAAATAATTTCGCTAAATAAGCGTAAAAGCAAGATAGTTGAACAACAAATATTAAAGTTAAAGAAACAAGATAAAACAGAAAAAGGCCACCTGAACAGTTGATGGAAACAAAACATACTCAAACTTTTTTCTAACAACAAACAAACACACAGATTTATCCATGAAGAGATGAATCGGTTGATTTCGTCTCTGCTATATACATATTTGGTGAGCACTGAGTTTATACTAAAGAATAATCTAATTATTATCCCTCTCTCTCTCTCTCTCTCTCTCTCTCTCTCTCTCTCTCTCTCTCTCTCCACTCACAACGATTTGAGGGTTGAAATCTGGCGTTTTTTATCAGTGAATAATCTGAATAAAGTATTAAATAAACACGGAAATTCTATTGAAATTCACATCAAAGGCTACTGGAAAATCCTTCCTTATCGAGTATATAATAATGCCAAATGATTGCTATTGATATTATCAAATAATACAAAACCTTATCATCACTTTGTTGGCTGACAATTTCTATTTGTCAGCTGAGTAGTACTGATTTAGAATTTAGGATATTCACAAAATAGCCTATATAAAATAATTCACAACATTACAGGAAAAAAATACTGTGTAACGAGAATAAATCTAATATCATAAACATTACTAACACGTCACAATCTTCTAATGAATATATAGACTAACTCAAATACTATTAAGATTAAGACCAGAGCAATAAATTTAGGAATCCTTATCTCTGACAACCTATCACGTATACTCTCATTAACAGATTCCTAAGTGATTGTCCTAATTAGGCATAATGGGTACTGAGGAAATTTTTCATAATGAGATATCAACATCATGATATAGATATCCTTCATTAACCAAGTCGTTGATAACTGCTAACTAATAGGTTTCCTCAAACCAATTAACTATGGTCTAATGGTACTAAGTTACCCCCATGCCAATAATATACATTCCATACTTTCATAAACTCAATAAGGTATTACATCCGAGCATACCACAGCGCCTAATGGAGAAGATATAACAATAACAATAACAATAGTAATATTATCCACTGGAAGACGCTAGAATATTCAAGGAAATTAGGTTTTCATCTCATTAACTCAATCTGCAGTCTTCCCTGCCTCGATCGACCCTTGACCCTTATAATACAAGGTAAAAAAAATCTTTTTTCTTTGTTGATCCATTTCAGAGTGAAACCTTATTAGTGTAAGTAATATTTTCGTAGTTTAATTACATCGTTATCATTCTGCTTCTCTGAAGGAGAATATATCTTTGGCAACATAATGGGAGTTTTTTTTTTCAGATATTTAAAAAATCAAATAATTATCAGCGTATCACTATATTATGTAAAATTTATTGGAGCTATTTCATTTTCAGTGTATGACCTAAATTTATTATATATGAGGTGTAATATATTAATTACATTTTGGAGTCAGAAATTCATATATTTTTTAATTAGTGTAAATTAGTAGAATATATATAACAATTTAGTGATATTAAAGTGATACTTGTCTTCACAAAAATGGAAGGGAAATTTTAATTCAATTGGTGACGAAAACATATCTTTTTTTTTTTTTTTTTTAACATAATCACTGACTTATCTTCGTTGTTTTGCTGATAATTAACATCCTACAAAGACATTCAACACCTCTTTCATGTTTTATAGGGTATTCCAAATCCATACGTTATATATAAGGGTTGAATAAATAACTAGAACAACAGTGGAAACGGAAAAGGCTGAGCACCCACATGCAAGCAACCACACAAACACACATACACACAGACATACACGCACACACACTTGAATATATATATATATATATATATATATATATATATATATATATATATATATATATATATATATATATATATACATATATATATATATATATATATATATATATATATATATATATATATATATAAATATAGAAAAATTCTATAAACACAACTGAACAATTAATAGATGCTTTAAGCAGCATCCCATGATGTTACTATTCTACTTGATATCAATATGAAATTATAAAATAAGTTATTCAATAAAGAAATTAAAAATAATTACTCTTATGGAAACCAATATATAATTATTTTCCTTGCATATCTCTTTCCATTGTTGAACTGTCAATATCCGATATAACCTCTCTCTCTCTCTCTCTCTCTCTCTCTCTCTCCTCTCTCTCTCTCTCTCTCTCTCTCTCTCTCTCTCTCTCTCTCTCTCCTTCTTTATTGATATTGGACAGCTCCTCATTCTTGCTGACACTTCGATCAAGCTGTTTACTGACGTTGGTTGCTTCCCACTTTGACATCTCTTTCTCAATATTCTCGAGGAATGGAAAATATTAACCAAGGTGATATCTTTTTTTATATATACAGTATTTTATCTCTTATAGAGGAAATAATAAAATTCGTTAAATCATAAGGGTTTTGTATTGACTCATAATCGAGAAAGCCAGATGTCAGCGAAGCAGTTCTACATTACGTTTTTATTATTACTATTATTAGTTGCTAAGCTATAACCCTAATAGGAAACGCCGCAGGCTATAAGCCTTAGGGCTCCAACAGGAAAAAATAGCTCAGCGAGGAAACGTAGCAAACTATTACTCTAAGGGCTCCAACAGGAAAAATAGCTCAGCGAGGAAAGGAAACTAGGAAAAATAGAATATTTTAAGATGAGTAACAACATTAAAATACATATCCCTTATACAAATTATAAAAAATTCATCAACCCAAGAGAAAGAGTAATAAGAGAGAATAATGTGCCGGAGTGTACCCTCAAGCAAGAGAACTCTAACCACAGACAGTGGAAGACCCTAGTACAGAGGTTATGGCACTACCCAAAAGTGGAGAAAAATGATATGCTTTTGGAGTGTCCTTCACCCAGAATAGCTGCTCACCCTAGCTGAAGAGTCTCTGCTAATCTTACCAAGAGGAAAATGGCCTCTGAACAATTATTGTGCAATATATCTTTTTTTTTTTTTTTTAATTGGTCTAAGGTTAAATGTTGTAATATAGGTTTTATGTACATGTTTCTGGTCCTAACGATTCTGCAAATTTTGTGTGCTTTATAGCTTTATACATACATACACATACCCGCACACACACACACACACATACACACACACACACACACACACACACATATATATATATATATATATATATATATATATATATATATATATATATATATATATATATATATATATATATATATATATATATATATATATATATATATATATTCAAATAAGCCATATATATTTTTGTTACACTAATGTATCAAAAATATATATGGCTTATTTGAATATGAAAAACACGTCTAAATGTGCAAAATGTATCATATATATATATATATATATATATATATATATATATATATATATATATATATATATATATATATATATATATATATATATATATATATATATATATATATATATATATATATATACATATATATGTCCCATGTTGACGGACAATGAGACATTGGAACATTGTTTTTTTTCACTTTATTACTAAAGATTCTTAAGTACACTATACTGTACAGCCAACATTTAGGCGAGCACATTGTCTCAAAAAAGCAAAAAGGCAACTAACTACCCCTCACTATCAAAATGCAATCTTGCCACAACAACATGCTAAGATATAGGTTTTGTGGAATTCTCATGCCTATAGAGTTAATTTACCTTGACGTACAAGACATATCTTCATAAAATAATTAGGACATATATATATATATATATATATATATATATATATATATATATATATATATATATATATATATATATATATATATATATATATATATGTGTGTGTGTGTGTGTGTGTGTGTGTGTGTGTGTGTGTGTGTGTGTGTGTGTTTGTTCAAATGCGTAGAATATTATTATTATTATTATTATTATTATTATTATTATTATTATTATTATTAATATTATTATCATCGTCATTTTAGAAAACACATCCGTTAACTTATCCAGGAATATTTAAGTTTATTCAAACTAATTTAATGGTTTCAAAACTTCTCATTTATTCGAAAAGATGAAACTTCAGATTATCTCATCAATCACATGTTACAAAAGTTTAATTTCCTCTAGAAAATTGCCAGAGGTCTTCAAAATATTTTCTTGCTTATGAAACTGCAGATTAGATTGAATATATTATTGAAAATAATAATTTGAAGCAATATAAACAACAGCAACGACCAATCAAACTTTAGGCGAAGGTAGTCAATCAGAATCAGACGACAGATAATTCCCCTTGAGAGAATGCCTGCGATTTATGAGGTACATCTCAAAAAAACCTTCCTAGATTACGTTATTAAAATAACTCTTACACACCCAGCAATGAGGGTATAAAAGTTTTTTTTTTTTTAATAATAGAAATAGAGGTCTATTGTTTTCAACATTTTATAGAGAGAATTGGTCGCTGTGCGATAAAATTTGGTACGTAATTCATTATGCTTCTATAAGAATAAATATCTTTGTCATAACATAAGAGTTTTAGTCTACGACAAACAATTAACCTTTGATATATAAATTGTTAATAGCTTCATTTTGAACTGAAAGACTGAAAGCCCTTTGTTATATTAATTTGTATTGTGTTCCATTTGGTTTTCAATGTTAGCAAACTGATAGAGTAATCCTCAAGAATTTACCCCCTTTCGTTCATTTCTTGACATTGTTATTGAATAGCCTTTTTCGATCAAACTTTCGTATATTCGAAAAGAAAAATCAAACAATAAAATACGTAAAATTGCTTTTAAGAAAAGGTATCCTTCGTATATCACTGTTTTCAGTTATTTGCAGTTATTATTGGTGCAGACTTTGAATTATGCTATATTGATTTGTTTGAATTACGCATGGTATATAATTTATGATACATTCATTAATCCTTTTGAGCTTTTGTTTATTAATTGGATCACCTAAACTAAGTAATTTAGTTGAATAATATGAGTTTTACCAAAGTATAGTTTTATTGTTTATTAATAAAGCAGTCATGAACAAAATTGTGGCTAGTTTTATAGCTATTATTTTATTCATTAGATATCACGTTGTCCTGTGTGAAATAATATACATGTGCTGTGAGTTAAAAATGTACTTAAGACTGCTATTTATAGCTACATAAAACAATTGGCTGTTATTATACATTAAAGGATTAGATATAACACAGGTCCTAATATCCGTTCTATCTGAAGCTGCTATATATCACTAATAATAGTTGAAGTTTGTGTAGAAAATCAGAATATAAGAATTTTGCGCAATTGAAGAGGTCCCGTGGCTTATTACTCTCAATTCGCAGACCTTTTTGTATTCAAGATGCTTTTCATTAGCTACTTTCGATGTAAAATCGAGTTCATTCACCAACAAATATATCCCAACATTCAAGAAAACAAAAACAATTTCTTACTACAGAAATATCCTATAATACCGTTTCAATGCGAATCTCATGACCACATATGGAGTGGGATAAAATCTATAACCTAAAGCTAATGAAATCTGTTTGTTTGGGATTCTGGTCTGGTGACATCTGCTTTTAATCCTTACATATGGTAGAATATATTGTAATAAGATGATATAAGTATTTACATTAATTTAGTATCAAACTACTTCAATCGTATAACCTTGAATTAGAACACTTATTCTGATCATCATAGTCAGGAATTACAAATTGCTATTTCTAAGTTTCTTGAACTCTTTCGAAAACTGTTAATATTACCATAACTGAGTTGATTACTCTTTTAAAGTTAAAATAGTATGTTTGATCATTTACTTTGACAAGACATATCATTTGTTTTATTCTTAATGCTATACTACTGAGTTTTTCATTGGCAGATCTATGATATAAATTGGAATTATAATTGCAATAAAATTGAAGGTTTTGCCAATGCACGATTATAATCATTCCTTTATTAGAAAAATAAGATAAATACAGGCGGATTTTATATACAGTATAGTATAAAATTACGATTAAACCGTATTTCCGGAAGAAAAATTTCAAATGTCTTTGGTTGGATAACATACAAATCAGGTAGTCATAAAACTTTTGAATTATAAACGTATTTAAGGATCAGGACTCCACATAAGGCAATGATTTCACGATGTTAGCTCTTCGTCGGATGTAGAAACCATATGGAAGCTATCATGGAGTGGAACCCCTGTTTCAAAGACATATTAGTTATTTTCATGCGGTCGGAAGTTGAGAGGTTTCCAATTTACCACCTAATTTGAGGGTAAATTATAGGCAATTCCATTGAGGAATATATAATGCAGATTTTTTTTTTTTATTATCATCATATTACTCTACGTTAAAACTTCAGATAATGGTTCAGTCTTGCAAGATCGTAATATGATATATGATATAAACATACATCATAATAGTGCCTAAACTATCTCAAAAAGTTCTGGTTTATAAATGATATCGAACCGTGCCAATCTTCTTCGATTCGAACGTATGTATTAAGTAGCGAAGTTAACTGTGTGTTTTTTATTGTGTATGTGTCTATGTATGGTCAGGTCTGTGTGTGTGCTGTGTGCGTGTGTGTATACCAAGCCCTAGTAAATGATGGCTCCATGGTCAAATGATAAGTGAGTAAAATGACTAAAATAATTCTCAAAGGAATAGAGGAAGGACGACACTCTTTCATTTATCCTAATTCAGCTTTTTTTTAAAACCCAACCTCTATTTTTATCATCATAAATATCATTCACGATTGTTTGTGATTAAGATATTATTCTAGATTATTTCATCGTTACTGATTTATTTTTTCAATTACTAAAAAAAAATATTTATGAAATAATTGTATCTTCACTACCCACTTTACGCTAAAACATAATTGCCAACACTAATTTGTAATATATTTTGCGAGACTGATTTCCGAAGCATTTTATAATTTCACATTCAATCTTATGAAAACAAATCATCATATATTATCTTGTATATATCCTTAGATTATCTATAGATATACTTAAGTATACACTAATTTTGCGATTCAATTACCTATTTTGATATTAATTCTATTAATTTACGTTTGAATTTTACCAGTGTCAAGACCGCACCTTCTCCCTCGGGATGGGGACCAAAATAGCCAGAGGTATTGTTGCTTAAAGCAGATAGCCTGAAGAGCACGGTGATTTAATGGACAGGTGGAATTCTAACTATCGTCAGAACATAAGAATATACAGAAATTGTTAACATCTTCACTGAATCTGGTTTTATTCTTTTAGGATACTAAATGCATCCGTAAAAAAATTATATCTATCGTCTTTACAAATTTATACCCAAACGCAGGTATATATATATATATATATATATATATATATATATATATATATATATATATATATATATATATATATATATATATATATATATATATATATATATATATATATATATATATATATATTCACACACATATTCTTACAAAGCTGGTGTACATGGGAGTATATGATTTTATTCGCGTATTTTATTTGTGTATTTAAGAGATGTGTAGCCAGCTGGTAAGGTGGGTCCCACTCATGTAGGATTAAGTAATGTATGTAAATTATATAAGACTATCGTCCTTCATTTAGTTGTATTTTCTTTCAGTTCTGTAAATGTACATTTGCTTTATTTTAAAGAATTTTTTTTTCACGTACATTTGTTAAGAAGACTTTTGTAGTCATGTTAATGGGTATGCTGTATGACTGACATGAAATGTAAGTTCAAG
>NC_090731.1:43809610-43817110 GCF_036898095.1 Palaemon carinicauda | reverse complement strand
TACGTTCTGTGAATAACAGGGGTGATTTTCACACTTAGTCATAGATAACTTTGAACCCAGGGTTTCTCTTCTGACCAGCTGTCCTCTCATAAAGTCTGAAGTTCTATGAAGATAGACCTTTAGGCACTCCACTGGACATAGAGATGCATCTTCCTTCAGAGGGAAGATTCTCTAGGGACCCCACTTGTTGGTGGGTAGCTTGTTCCTGGTAAGAAACGTTGGGTCTGGAAATAGATTCAGTTCTCCCTCCAAGAACTGGACGTGGCCTTCCTCTCTAGAGACAGCCACTATTGCACTAACTCTGGCCCCCAAAGCAAGTACAAGCAGAAATATGACTTTAAATTCAAAACCTTCTAAGCACATCCCTCATTGTTCATTATTTATACACAATGAAGAATCACATCTAATGACCATGCAAAGGGTCTTTGGAGGCGCTGAAGGGCTAAGCCTAGCATGAGCCTTTGTAGTTCATTAAGAACGTCGTTAGAAAGGTCGACCTGTAAGGCATGTGGTATGTGACTTGTCAAGGCAGGCTTGAACAATAAAATTGTGTTGGCTGCTAAACTTTGCTCATGAAGGTGAATGAAGAATGTTAAATAGGAATCTGTCGAGATTTCTTTGGTTTCTTCGCCTTGACAAAGGATATCTGTTTCTTCCCTGACGCCTCATAATGTCTTCTGGTTTGCTCCAAAAGTCTAAACTGACTTTTACCACTGAATCTTTTTCTCATCGCTAAGGAGAGAAACTCATGAGATGTAGGTTCCGTGTTTTCTGTGATGAAGCGAAGAGAGTCGACTTTTGTACTCGCTGAGACAGGGATGCATCCGGTAGCGGTACGAATTTTAGTCATAGTTCCAATGCCTGAGAGAACCACACACTATTTGACCACTTGTAGACCACTATTGCTGCTTTCCCTTTGAAGGATCTCAGCTTATCAAGGACCTTCAAAAGGAAGTTGTGCGGAGGGAACAGATAAATACTGCATCATCTGTTCCAGTCCAGGGACATAGCGTCCACTGCCTCCGCTAGCGGATCCTCATATGGGGACACGTAACGATCTATTTTCTTGTTGTCTTTCTTGGCAAAGTCTATCTGCAGCTCCGGGACTTGACTCGAGATGAAAGAGAACGATCCCGCATCAAGGAATCATTCTGACTCTATAAGTGTGAACCTTGATAGAGCGTCTGCTGTCACATTACGGATTCCTTGAATGTGAACTGCTGACAGGGGCCATTTCTTCCTTTCCGCCAAACGGAATATGGCCAACATCACTTGATTGATTTGAAGTGACTTCGACCCTTGTCGATTCAGGCATCTAATATCACCTCTTTGTCTAGAACCAGTCTTATGTGGGTCGAGTGGCGAGGAGATACTGTTTTTAGTGTCAGAAGTACTGCCATGGCTTCTAAAAAGTTGATGTGAAATGACTTGAAAAGATTGGACCAAGCTCCTTGGACTCTCATCTGGTGAGATTGACTTCCTCGGCCTTCCTTTGAAGTGTCTGTGTGGATAGTTACTGACGGGGGAGGCGGTTGTAGAAGTGTTGATTTCTTCAACTGCTTAGCATTGGACCATGGCTTGAGAAGCATTCGCAGTCGAGTCAGTAGTGGTCTTATTAGATCTCTTTGCGCGTTTAATGCGTATTTTCTCCAGACTCCAATTGCATCCTTTAGCTGTGCTCTTAGCACTGGATCTGTTATCGAAGTAAACTGTAGAGAGCCCAGCACTCTCTCCTGTTCGTGTCTTGATATCCATTTGGATTTCAATAGTCTCTTGACAGATCCTGCTATTTCTTTCCTCTTCTTACCAGGAATGGAAAGTCGATGTGACTCCAAATTCCAGTGGATTCCCAACCACTGAAATTTTTGAGCTGGAGAAATTCGAAGCTTTTTTATATTGATCTTGAATCCCAGATGTTCCAGGAACTGGATCACTAACTTATAAACTTAGAAGCTTGCATGTATTCTGTCCTGGATGCTGCCCACACCAGACAGTCGTCCAAGTAGGCTATAACTTGGACCCCCTTCAGGCGTAATTGATGGACAGCTGCGTTCACGAGCTTCTTTAAAATCCTTTGGGATATGTTAAGCCCGAAAGGCATGGCTCTGAAGGAGTAAAGTTTTCTATGTAACTTGAAGCCTAGGTAGGAGGAGAGGTGATGATTAATTGGAACGTGCCAATAAGCGTCAGACAAGTCTATAGAGACAGTATATGCCCTTCTGGGTAGCAGGGTCCTTATGTGTTGAAGCGTGAGCATTCTGAACTTGTAGTTCACTATGAACTTGTTGAGTGGCGACAAGTGAAGAATGACTCTGAATTTTTCTGAGTCCTTTTTTGGAACACAAAACAGCCTTCCTTGGAATTTTATGGACTTAACTATCCGGATTACTCTTTTGTCTAAGAGCTCTCAGATATATTCTTCGAAAACGGGGGTTGAGTGTTGGGAGAATTGAGGAAATTGAGGTGGAGGACTGCTCCAGCTCCAACCTAGTCCATTCTTTATTAAGCTGTGGGCCCGAGGAACGAAAGTCCAGCGGTCCCTAAATAGCTGTAGTCTCCCTCCTACTAAAAGTATCTCTTTTCTGCTGTTGTGGATCTGAGGCCTTGCCTCCTTGATCGCGTCCTCTCCTGGATACCCTTCCTCTTGAAGGGCGTCTAGAAGAACCTCTGGCTTTTCCTCTAGTTTTCGAACGGAAGGAAGATGTCTGCCTTTCGAAGGCTGGGTTAAAAACTGGCAACTGTGTCGCCAATTGTTGAGGTACCAGCTGGTACGTGGTTGGAGGCTGTGCTACTATCTGAGGCACCGCGGTCACAGGAAGTTGTTGTTGTTGTTGCTGTCGGTAGGGTTTAGCTGGCTTTGAAGATGCCCTAGGCCTTTTTGTCTTCTTCTCGAGTTGGGGACCCTCATCCAGAGAAGAGTTTCTCTTAAGATCTAAGCCCCACTTTTTGAGAAGGTTCCTATTCTCTGTGGCGAGCTTCTTTACTACCTCTTTAACCACTTCGTTGGGAAAGAGGTATTTACCCCAAATACGAGAGGAGATCAGATTTTTCGGTTCGTGCCTCACCATAGCCGAGGCGAACACGAACTCTCTACAGGCTTTCCTAGCTTTAATAAAGCTATAGAGATCCTTCGTAACTGTGGCCAGATGGGTTTTGGACACTACCATGAACATGTCCTGGTTCTTGGGGTCACTTGCCATCGTTTCTAATGTCGTTTGCAACGACATAGATGCGGCAAGTCTTTCCTTCGTCTCTTGCTCTCTACGCATGAGAACCTCCGACAGTTTTGGAAGCTCCTCACCAAACTGACCTTCAGTGATATCAGCTTCCAGCTTCCCGACTGAGAAGGTAAGGTGTACCTCCTTCCAGTTTTCTTGGTCCAAGGGCAAAGTCAGAGATAACGGCTTGCACTCCTCCAAGTAGGGGCATGGTTTCCCTGCCTCTACCGCCTTTAAGGCAGCCTTATATCCCTTTCTCATGAAGGGAAAGGCTCTGGTAGGAGAGGCCACAAAGGAGGAAAGGTTCTTACTCAACACTGGCACCTTTGAGTTCGTGAAGCCCCTCTCTTTCATCGAACTCGCTAGTAACTCCTGAGCTTTACTATGGCAAAAAACTATGAACTCCTTCGGCTCCGTCTCCTCCTTTTAGGCTGGCTCCTTCCTAAGATGGACATAGCAGTCCAGATAAGAACCTTTGTTGGGCCAAAATTCCACCTCTTCCATGGGAATTGCTCCCAACTTTTCTGAAATCACGATCTTCCTAGTTGTCATTGGCATGTGTTTGGCATACCTCCAAGGATTGGTGTTCGAGCACAAAGGAAGATCCTTCACGTTGAGCCGCTTCTGGGGCCCTCGTGATGCATGAGGTCTGCGTATCTCAAGTTTCATTGCAGCTTCCTTCTCATCATTCTTCCTTTGAATTTGTTGGATCATCTCAACAATGGAAGAAAGAGTCCTTCCCAGTTCATCTAGGATAGCAGACGATGTAGAGGGAACAGGTTCTCGGTCTGGAACCGATGTAACCGATACCTCGTCGATTTCTTCCTCTTCTACTTGAGGAGCCTGGGACAGCTCCTCCTCCTGACCTTCTCCTAGAAGGTCCTTCTCAGTAGAATCCGACACCTCCGACGTCTTATCGTCCAATTGGATGTCTTGAAGGATGGCCGAGACTTCAGAATCTACTGGATTCAGGGCAAT
Organism: Palaemon carinicauda; assembly: GCF_036898095.1. Lineage (NCBI taxonomy): Eukaryota > Metazoa > Arthropoda > Malacostraca > Decapoda > Palaemonidae > Palaemon > Palaemon carinicauda. The sequence goes on along the minus strand of NC_090731.1, from coordinate 43,812,914 downwards.
TGGTATCTCCACCTGAGGCTGAGGGATGATTGCATCAGCCGATGCTTTAAGGAAAAGGTAGGCCCTCATCTTCTCATTCGGAAGGTAGGGGCCTGAGGTGTTTTTCTGAAAACCCCTCACCCAGGTTTGTAACTTTTCCCCGGCAGCTTCCCTTGACATCGTCGACTTAGGGTCGTCAAAAGTCTCAGTAATCAGGTTAGAGCATACAGTACAAACCTGAGGGTCCCAATACCGGAGAACACCTCTGGAGGCTGCGCATGCTGCGTGCCTCCTGCAAAGCTGATGTCCTCAGAAGTTCTTACTGCGGTCATTACAGAACATACTCCTGCACTTCGGATGGTCCTCCTGTAAAGAGAAGAAAAATCCATAAGTATCAAGTGAAGGCTCTTCACTTATATTAAAACATGTAGCTTATATAGAAAAGCTATAAAAGAAAGAAGGAAAGACACATACTTGTATTTCCTGTCCAGTCTATTGCTGTAACCTCCCAAGATATCAAAACTAAGGTTAATTCTATTCTAGAATACCTTATGTAATTTCCTAAACGGAAATTTAAGGTGTAGTTCACACCTTGAAATAAAGTTTTAATATACGGGATAAAATTAATACAGAAAGAAATCACTTTCTATATATTGTACAGTCTCAACAAAAGTCTGTACAAGATAACATTAAGTATGTTGAAGAACTTTAGTGTTATCACAGACTCTGTACTGCAGTATTACTAATGCAGTGAGTACTACACTACAAATATAGTAACTACTGTACATCGCATGCTGTTGTGGCGGCCAGCACGCGCCGGTACGTGTCGGCAATCATTGCCGGCCAACAGCTGTATTTCCACTGTCGGCAAGCAAAGGTAGCAATACCCATGCCCGTCGGCAGTGGCTTAAAACCAGAGAACCTCCCTCTGTTCAGCTGTCGGCTGTTAAGCCAGCAGCCGGGCTAGGGGTACAACACAATAGTCAGAGAAACAATATTGATATAAGGTTATAAGGCGGCATTGCCATACGACCTTCCATCCAGAAAGAATGAACTTTCGGAAAAGGAGAATGTAGCATTCAGGCTTCGAAGGAATCCATAGCCTGCCGGACTCTACCGGCAGACATGGAAGGGAGACAAAGGGAGGTCTGGGGTTCACTCTGCAAAGAACAAGGGCCCTCTGCCGGTCGACACGTAATTGTCGGCTGGCAGAGAGCTGAGCCGGTCCTCAATCTTAACCTACACTAGGTTCCGGAAGTAGGACTGCGGCCAAAAGAAAGAAGAGGGGGGGGGGTGTGGGGAACGGATAAGGGTTCTATAAACTTCGTTCTAGCAAGAGACACACTCAGCAGTTAGGGAAGCTCATCCTAACCTTGAGTTGTCTATCAGGGAGTAAGACTTCAAATACTTGCTATCCTCCTCCCAACCAGAACAAAGTTAGGTGAAGTCATCTCGCAGGGCAACAGAAAAAACTCATTCTCCAGCCCGAGAAAAACAACACAGGATAGTCTGCTAGACCACTAGAGGAAGGAATCATCTCGTACAGAATCCTTCAGACGTGGACTAGGGAAGCAAAGCTTCCTGTATCCGCCCCTAACCTAGCAAAGGAGACTCATTCTCCATGCTAGGAAGAAGCAGACCACAGACTAGAAATTCCGATGTTCTGCCCTGACCCCAAACACCAGTCACTCTGCTTATCAGGTCAGGACAGACATATCCTAGTATAGTTATACCTGAATTTTTATACAGATAGAACTGCTAGGATTAAGCCTAAGGGTTACTCAGAGGGAGAGAGGGATTGAACTCAGCCTCCGGAGGAGAAAAGAACAATTGGGGATGTGCGAAAGTATACTACTGTACCTAGGTTACTAGCCTAGGTGTGATGAGAATCAATTACCTAACTCACCGAAACTCTCTCGTATACAATCTTGGAAAGAACATTCAACAATATCTTACATGTATAAAATATTTGCCTATAGCTTCAATAATATAACACTCGGAAAAACTTATATCATGCATAAAAGTACTGGGGCCAGACGCCTAGGCTACTAAGCCTCTAGAAGGGCAAGATCGGTTACCTAAATCACCGAACCAAAAACTAACGGCATCATATAAGCATTCCCAGAGGAGCTAAATAGCTAGATTATTAAAGCATAACAAACCGGGAATGTCACTCTAGCTAACTAAATGACCCATATATAGCGAGTGATAGCATCCAGGATGCCTCCGGTAGGCAACAGCTCTTGTTTACATTAATATCACTTTTGATTTAATTCAAAACGACAAGAGCTTACATTTATACACAGTAAAGATAATACTCAACTTTCCAGAGGCAGAAGAGGCTGGAGAAGTCATCAAAACGTTGAATTAAATCCAAAATAAAGAGAGAACACTAGGGAAAACAAGGAGTAGTAGAGCAACACGAGAAGGATTAAAGAGGGCGCTACCGCCCTCATCAGATACACACTGGAAACGGAATAGGAGAGATGTCTTATGAGCGGCTCTATTTTCACTCTCGTTTCAGATTATTGTCACTTTAAGCCCTCTATGCGTAAATAGTGTTCGGGGTGAAGATAGCTATATGACGTGTCAAGAATACGTCCTCTGATATTATGCAATATCCCTGTGAGATTATTTAGGGATATTCGCTCCAGGAGTTAGAATTCTGGATACCTTAGGGTAAAATTATCTGTAGTCAAATATACCCTAGGAAGCTACCTTTTAGGAACTTCCATCAGGGCGACATGGCCTGAGGCCCCCCCCCCCCCGAAAAAAAAAAAAAAAAATATATATATATATATATATATATATATATATATATATATATATATATATATATATATATATATATATATATATATATATATATATATATATATATATATATATATATGTACACACACACACACACACACACACACACATATATATATATATATATATATATATATATATATATATATATATATATATATATATATATATATATATATATATATATATATATATATATATATATATATATATATATATATGTACACACACACACACACACACACACATATATATATATATATATATATATATATATATATATATATATATATATATATATATATATATAAAATATATATATATATATATATATATATATATATATATATATATATATATATATATATATATATATATATACACACACACATATATATATATATATATATATATATATATATATATATATATATATATATATATATATATATATATATATATATATATATATATATATATATATATCAGCCAATATCTTTTATTTGAATAG
>NC_090731.1:43800254-43809110 GCF_036898095.1 Palaemon carinicauda | reverse complement strand
ACACTTCCACGCTGGTAAATAATATTAGTAATAGCAATAATCCAGCCTTCATACAACTGCCTCTAGCTGCAGTCAAATCAAAATAAGCATTTACCCAAGACATGCACCACTGTCCTAACCTAGCTAAAACATAAACACGCAATCTCATTTATACCAACAGTCTTTCTCACAACAAACAATCAATACATTAACCACCTCTTGCTCGCTAATAGTCTCTCTCTCTCTCTCTCTCTCTCTCTCTCTCCCTCTCTCTCTCTCTCTCTCTCTCTCTCTCTCTCTCTCTGGATTTGGCAAACAAAATATATATAAAAATAAAAACAAAAATTAATCCTCCACATCACTAATCGGCCAAGCTTCTCTTCCACGTCTGCAACCAGTACAGTATCATCCGCAAACAACAACTGATGTACCTCCCGTTCATGGTCACACTCGTCTACCAGTTTCAATCCTCATCCAAGCACTCGAGTATTCACCTCTCTCACCACCCCATTAACATACAAGTTAAACAACCACGCCGACATCACACATCCAAGTACCAGCGCCCACTTTCACCGGAAACCGATCGCTCACTTCATTTCCTATCATAACACATGCTTTACTACCTTTGTAGAAAATTTTAACTGCTTCAAAAAACCTTCCATCATCTCCCTATAACCTCATCACATTCCACATTGCTTCCCTATCAACTCTATCATACGTTTTCTACAGATTCATAAACGCAACATACACCTCCTTACCTTTTGCTAAATATTTCTCGCATATCTGCCTAACTGTGAAAATCTGATTCATACAACCCCTACCTCTTCTAAAACCACCCCGTACTTCTAAGATTGCCTTCTCTGTTTTATGCTTAATCCTATTAATCAGTACTCTACCATACACTTTTCCAACTACACTCAACAAACTAATACCCCTTGAATTACAACACTCATGCACATCTCCCTTATATTAATATAGTGGTACAATACACGCACAAACTCAATCTACTGGTAACATTGACAACACAAAACACATAAAACAATCTCACCAACCATTCAAGTACAGTCACACCCCATTCCTTCAACATCTCAGCTCTCACACTATCCATACCAGATGCTTTTTCTGCTCTCGTTTCATCTAGTGCTCTCCTCACTTCCTCTCTTGTAATCTCTCTCTCATTCTCATCTCCCATCACCGGCACCTCAACACCTGCAACAGCATTTATATCTGCCTCCCTGTTATCCTCAACATTCAGTAAACTTTCAAAATATTCCGCCCATCTTTTCCTTGCCTATTCTCCTTTTAACAACCTCCATTTCCATCTTTCACTGTCTCTTCAATTTTTGAACCAGCCTTCCATACTCTCTTCACTTCTTTCCAAAACTTCTTACTCTCTTCCTATGAAGGACCCAATCACTGACCCCCCCCCCCCCCCACCCTCAGGGCAGCTGCCCTCTTTGCCTAACTTACTTTGCGCTTTACTTCCAAAGATTTCTCTCTATATCTTTCATACTTCTCTACACTATTACTCTGCAGCCATTCTTCAAAAGCCCTTTTGTTTTTCTTCCACTTTTAACTTCACTCCTTCATTCCACAATTCACTGGCCTTCCTATGCTGCCTCCAACAAATTTCTTGTCACACATATCACTTGCAATCACAACAAAATTTTCTTTTACTAACTTCCACTTTTCCTCCAAGTCATCATTTTTTCTTACTTTCACTTTGTCATATGCCATTTTCAACCTTTCTTGATATTTACTTTTTACCCCCGGTTTTATTAGCTCTTCAACCCTCACTAGCTCCCTTTTACATCAACCTACTCTATTCCCCCACTCTTTTCCTACAACTTATTTTCTTTCCACCAAAAAATGATCACACATACCGTTAGCCATACCCCTGAACACGTGCATGTCTTTCAGTCTTCCAAACATTCTTTTAGTTATCAATACATAATCCATCAACGTCCTTTCTACCACTCTTCCATTTGCCACTCTTACACATGTATACACACTTATCTACCAGTCTCTCACCACTCTCATTTTCACCTGGTACACCATACTTCCCAATGGTATCTTCTACCTCTCCAGCGCCCGCTCTGACATGTAAGTCACCCATGACAACTACATAATTCCTTCTACCCAGTCCTTTTACACACCTAGTTAATTCATTCCAGAACTCATTCCGCTCTTCTTTACTTTTCTTATAACCTGGCCCATACGCACGGACAAAAGCCCAACATTCCCTACCCAACCTAACCCTTACACACCTAGATGATATCTCCTTCGATTCCACTACTTTACCTGTCATCCATTCGCTGAGCAATAAAGCCACACCTTCTCTTGCTCTTCCCCTTTCAATCCCAGGCACTCTATCAGACATTTCAACACACATCACTTCACCTTCCCCTTTTATCTTTGTCTCACGCAAAGCCAATATATCCATCCTTCTATTCCTAAACATACTTCAAATCTCACATCTTTTACTGTCTATCGTCCTACATCACCGCACATTCAAACACCCCAAAACTAGAGTGCGGGAGCAGTAACTCTCCCCCCAGCCCCACCTCTTTGATGTCTCACAGGTTTATAATACAGGAGAGGGGGTTCCCAGCCCACTCGTCCCGTCCCTTTTAGTCGCCTCTTACGACACTCAGGGATACGTTGGTGCTATTCTAATTGTCTTTATGCCCCCCGCAGCCACAAGAGGCCATATATATATATATATATATATACATATATATATTTATATATATATATATATATATATGTGTGTGTGTGTATATATATATATATATATATACATATATATATATATAATATATATATTATGTATTAACGTAATATTTGCTTTAATCTTTATCAGCCTTGTTTCTGCATTTATTTGTTTTATTTAAAATTAGTATAAAACTCTAGTTTATAAGATTATAACTGTAAATTTAAAGTTTTTTTTTCTGCTTAAGTGCTGCTTTAACCTTCTCCCCGCTCATATAATGATTTATTTAGGTCTAGTTTAACACTTTTTTTCTTTTTTGTGTTTTCCTAGTCACTGGTGGGAACAGACACCGGAGTTTACTAGTGAGAAACTTGATTGCTAAAGTAAACAGTCTGACTTCATGGTTTCTAAGACATACATCAGCAACTGGCTTGTGTCGTCTTTTACGAGGATTGCAACGCCAACTTTCAACGCCTTTTAGCAGGTGCATTTCTGACACCTTCAGTGTTTTGCAGTTCCTGCGTGTTCTCTCCTGCAGTCCGCAGAGCCAACACAGAAATCCCGGCTTTGAGGTGGACTCATGAGAGACCCACGTCAACGAATCCTCGACATGGTCAGCTGCAGGAGCCTTGGAGCTCGTGGTGTCATGTAGGGAGACAGTTGCCAGGTAGGAGCCATTATTAACTTTTTTTTGGGAATGGGACTACATTTCCTCCCTTTTTTGAGGGAACCTGCCAAACTGCACTCCCTACGGTAGGTGGGTGTCTTTCGAGTCGCTAACTTGTTTTGAGCTGTGGGTTTTTTTTCGCCACCCTCAAAGAGTGTGAGAACATTTATGTATTTGGTATTTTATTTAGTTTTCAAGTTTTTTTTTCTTTTTTTTTCACTCTCTCTAGTTGAGAATGGTGTTCCCGTCGTGGGATTTTGTTGATAATCAATTGTGTGTTTACTCATTTAAATATTTGAATCTCTCTCGTTCAGAGTGTGGGGAATTTTGTCATTAATTGTTTAGGTGTTAATTGTTAATTATTATTTGTTTTGTGTTAGCTGTTAATTGTTATTTATAAGTTGTTAAATTGTAAGGTAGTCACAAAGTTAGCTTTTCTAAAAATTGTTGTTGATAAATATTGTTAAGTTTCCCGAAGTGTTTTCGTTACCACTGACCAATGTTTATGTCGGATATTACTTCTATCACTGAACACTCTTATCGTACATATATATATATATATATATATTTATATATATATATATATATATATATGTATATATAAAATAGATATATATATATATATATATATCTATTTTATATATACATATATATATATAAATATATATATATATATATATATATATATATTTATATATATATATATATGTATATATAAAATAGATATATATATATATATATATATATATATTTATATATATATATATATATATATATTTATATATATATATATATGTATATATAAATATATATATATATATATATATATATTTATATATATATAAATATATATATATATATATATATAAATATACAAATGTATATACTATATATATAAAATATATATATATATATATATATATGTGTGTGTGTGTGTGTGTGTGTGTATGCGTGTGTGTTTGTATATACTGTACGATACATTTGTACAGAAGGAGTAAAAATTTGTTCATCTCTGATGATACCTAAATAGATTTCCAAATCTGTCACATGATTGTTTTAAACATTTTCTGCACAAAACGCCAAATGATATTGCACACATAAAGAGAAGATCTGGAAATATTTATCTCTTTTTGTATCTAGACAGGAATAAAAAACCTATAAGTTTCCGACCATTGTTTTCCTTTTAGAGGAGCATGTCCTCCTCAAAGGTCTTATTTTTTTTCAAGATCATAGACAGGAATGAAAATACCTAAATCTCTAGAAAAATACTCAAAAGTTTCTCATACGCCATCATCCAAATAAAAGCTCCGTTCGACTCTCTCTCTCTCTCTCTCTCTCTCTCTCTCTCTCTCTCTCTCTCCTTATTCCGAAAAGCCTACTAAAACCACCAAAGTCTATCAGTTGTAGTAATAATAAACGAGAACGGAAATTTTGAGGAAATCGGAATCTCATTTCAGGGGCTCATCTTTTCATCTTTTTTTTTCATTTTCTCCTTTATCGGTTGATAACACTTGAAAAATGATTATTCTTCTAGATTTGTTGGTCATTTATCATTGTCCTACTGTATAATTACTGCAAGTGATCAGTGATTAATGCTGGAGTTTTCAAATATTTGGACTTACCAATAGGACAATTATGCAATGGTCGAATTTTACATGTATTCACGGAGCGATTCTTGAAATTACTTGTGCAAACACAATCAAACACACACACACACACACCCACACTCATACACACACACACACACACATATATATATATATATATATATGTATATATATATATATATATATATAAATATATATATATATATATATATGTGTGTGTGTGTGTGTGTAAAACACTCACACACACACACACACACACACACATATATATATATATATATATATATAAATGTGTTTTTTTGCTGCCATTGGTTATCTGTCACATCGACAATTGAACCGTAAAGTTATTTGATGCAAAAATGACTCGTTGAATACTAAGAAAATTCAAGCTGATCGATTGTCACAACAAAAATATTAAAATACAGCAAAGCAGACGAAAGAGTATTAAGGATTTTATTCAACTATATCAATAAAAATAAGGAAGATTATTTACAAAGCATTGTGCATAAACTTTTGAATTGATATGTCTTTACTTCAGAATGTTTTTGTTTAAAACTTTTTCTTTAATTTATTTAAATAATTACGATCGTATAGTTGGTTATTCATTTGTTGCTAAAATGGCATCCCCTGAAGTGTCTTATCGTTGAAATGTTTTGATGGTTAAAGGGCTGTGCTACTATGGCGTCGATGATCTGGCGGTGCTTTACGCTAATGGGCTTTCCCCTGTAATTATAATGCATGATTAAACTGAGGAAGGTCTACTTTAAAACTCTTGCACCGATTCCTCTCGAAGACGAGGGAACTGCTAACAGGTAATTTCCAGCTGACAAGATGTAATTAATCCTTTTCATCAGTTGACAGCAGGAGGCGAGGATAAATGTTGAAGTGAGAATTTCCTCTTCCAGATGATCTTGTTTAATCGTCAGCTCTTATCTTTCAAGTTTTCTAGTCATTTGTGATTTTGATGTGATTATTTACTATTTTAGTGTCTACCTATAATAGAATGATATTGTCCAATTATCCGGGAAAAAAATAAATCCAGGGTTGTTTCCCATTTTTTTTTCTGGTCTACATTGCCACTTGATAGGGAGGTTTAACACCGCCAATTTAATTACTATTGAGAAAAAAAAACAGGATGCTTATTCCAATAATTTGAGATTAAAATTGTGGTAGAGAGAGAGAGAGAGAGAGAGAGAGAGAGAGAGAGAGAGAGAGAGAGAGTGAAATGTTCAACAGGTGTTCAACAGAACTGGTTAACTAATTCCGTCTTGAAGATCTTATGTAAATCATTATGTATATATATATATATATATATATTTATTTATATATATATATATATATATACATATATATATATATATATATATTAATATAGATATAGCTATATATATATATATATATATGTATATATATATTAATATATATATATATATATATATATATGATGCTATTCCTATCATCAGTAATGCCATTGTTCTTTCAATTATAACTAGCTTATGTTCTAAGTTATTAATAAGATTCCAAGTTTTTGATACGTAAGTTTATATTGAAAGGATCATCTGATTCAATATTAGTCTTTTTACTGAAAATTATATTTTACTTTCCGTAATGTTATTTTGTTTATCAAATTCTCTTTATTTCACGCTTTTAACGCGTATTGTAATATATCAATGTTACTTGAAGCAAAATTGCCAACTCCTAAGGGAAAATTACAGTTAATGATAAAACACTAGAGCTAAACTAACGTTATGCATTGCTTGCAAATATTTCTGACTAAGCAAAAGATAAATGCTAAAAGCTTACCGATTTAACCAAAAAAGTAGCCAACAAAAACTGAAGCTTTGCTCGTCTAACATGGCATTAGTAAATACTGTGCATAAGTAAACAATATAAAGGTAAAAACCTAACAAGACTAAATATATGAAACAATAACGTCGCCTCTTTTCACGATACTTCACTTTGCCTTCAAACTGACTCGCATGTTCATCCTATCTCGTTCGCAAACACAAAGAAATAGAGACTAAAATATTATGCAAGCCTCATGCATTCGGATAGTTTAAAATAAAAATATGTTCTTATTTTAAACCTTCAGAAAAAAAGTTCATACATAGAATAATAAGGATAATAGGGAAACTTGAAACTATCTACTTACTGGATTTGTACCATAAAATATAAATTAAAATCATAAACTAGTCGATAACGAAAACTTCCTAACTTTATTATTCGGTTTTATAGAACATGAAATAACTTTTTTCCGTACTCCACAATATTGATGGTAATAGGCAAATCCGTTTTGGAAATCTGTTCCGTTTTCAAATCGAAATAAGAATCCTCTAAACTAAATTACCTCTCAATTGAATGCTATTTACTCGAAAAGAATAAACTGGAAGAAAATTAGATCTTTTCATTTCACTACTTTTGACTGGATGGAAAATAGTGAGATACAGGAAGCACCATGATTTGAAAGACAGAGGAAAAGAAAAGAACAGAAAGCTCTTCATTAAAATCTAAACATTTTGAATTCATAAAGAATATATGAATGGCACTACCGTCATTCTTGTTTGTATTGACTTGTATATTGCATTGATTAAACAAGAAACAATAAGAGGTTGTCAAATGATGGTTGAATCAAAGATTTCAATGTAAATGTTAGTTGCGTAAACCATATGTACCCAGCTGTTGTCCATATTCCTAGTGGCACTTTTCGTTACATACTTACCTATGCATAACAATAAAAGTATATTATAGAATGGTATATGGATCAAACACACATCATATATATATATATATATATATATATATGGTCTTGAGTTACTTCATAATATAATATATACTACTGAATACAGCAGCACCCAGAAAAGGGAAGTATAATACAATTATAGTACCAAACGCTTTCATGTTATTTCTAAACATTTTTCAAGTATAATGGGAGAAACGATAAAAGAATTTCGCACAAAAAAAAAAAGGTAAAAGCAAAATATTTCAAAAAATAATGTTAAACTTAAGGAAACAAGATAAAACAGAAAAAGGCCACATGAACAGTTGATGGAAACAAAACATGCATAAACTTTTCGTCTCTGCTATATACATATTTGGTGAGTAGCTGAGTTTATACTAAAGAATAATTTCATTATTATTTCTCTCTCTCTCTCTCTCTCTCTCTCTCTCTCTCTCTCTCTCTCTTTTGTTACATTTCTAGACTAACAACGATTTGAGGGTTGAAATCTGACGCTTCTCATCATTGACTAATCTGAATAAAGTAATAAATAAAACACGGAAATGCTACTGAAAATCACATCAAAGGCTATCGAAAAATCCTTCCTTATAGGGTATATAATAATACCAAATTTGTTCTTCATAATTGCTATTGATATTATTTGTCAGCTGAGTAGGAATGATATAGAAACTTGGGATGTTCGCAAAATAACAAAGATAAAATAATATACAATATTACAGAAAAAAAGAATATTGTGTAACGAGAATAGATCTAATATTATAAAGGTTATAATATATATATATATATATATATATATATATATATATTTATATATATATATATATATATATATATATGGACACATCCTATAAACACCAATAAACAATTGATTGATGCTTTAAGTACCATCCCCTGATCTTAGTCAATCCTTTCTACTTGATATCAAGAGGAAATTATAAAATAAATTATTCAATAAAGGAATTCAAAATACTTACTGTTATGGAAACCAACATATTATTACTATTTTCCTTGCATATCTCTTTCCATTGTTCAACTTTCAATATCCAAGGTAACATCTCTCTCTCTCTCTCTCTCTCTCTCTCTCTCTCTCTCTCTCTCTCTCTTCTTATTGATATTGGACAGCTTCTTGCTGACACTTCGATCAAGCTTTTTA
>NC_090731.1:43777754-43782754 GCF_036898095.1 Palaemon carinicauda | reverse complement strand
AATTGTTGGTACATTGATTTGTATTATATACAAATTCTTTAAAAAGGAGTTTCTAGCCTTATAAAGATTCCTTTGTAAATTATAATAAGAAAAAAGGCCCACGTGTTCATAGTTTGTATTTTGACCCTCGTCTCCGTTGTATCCACAGGGAACAAAGGGAGCAGGAATGTGTATTTACAGAGAGCAGAAGTTTTCCAATTAGATATGTTATTGGAAATCTTCTTTAAGATAGTTTGTATCGCAAAAACGTTTTCTGGGAAGTTAGGGAAGTGGGGAACTATGACCTGACTAAAACAGTAATTGTTCGTACGAATGTTAGTATTAACAAAATAAAGGGTTGAAAAAGAATCTAGTTTTGTTTATAAAAGCTAAAGTTACAATTACTAAACAAACAGAAAATAACCGAGCTTAAGTGGAAGTGTTCTTCATTAGACTAATATGTTAGTCTGGTAACCATAGAAGAAAGAACAGGAACTTGAACTGGTCTTTTAAAAGCCAAGATTAACATGAGAGGCCGCCATACATTCTGAAAATTTTCAAAAGGCTTTTGGCCTTTAAATCTCTATATACCAATCAAATCTTAACCAAAGGAGCAAAATTAATAATTTAAGAGTTCTTTCCTCTTGTTTATTAGCACTGGCCATTGCAGCCAACCATGTGGGAATTCAGTTAAACGTGAATTAAATTAAAAAGTACAATTATCAATTTCAAAAAGCAATCCTTCAAGTAATTAAATAAGATGTCTTTGATAATGTCACCTTTCCAACATGGATGTAGGCCTCGGATTAAACTTTCCAGGTTAGTAATCTTAGTTCTCTCTCTCAAAGCCAGACAGGATAGGATCTTGAAACGAGATTATTCCAAAACCCAATGAAAGGGCGGAACCAATTTTGTAATAAGTAAATTATCAATAATAACAAAATCGCTCCAGGACTCATAAATCATTTACAATCGACATCATACTAACAATTTCCGAACAAGTTTTTAATTTACACCATAAAGCAGGATAAACAGAACTTGTTACCTGGCTGAGATTCAAAACCATGGCAGAATAGATTTTTCAATATATAGGCCTATGTGTTTAAATATCATATCGCTAATGCCATAAAACTAATTACTGTCAGTAAAGGTCACTCAGCATATAAACCTAACAGCGTAATATTTACTTCTGTATTTACAAAAATGACTGACCTGGAATCAAGGGGTTTACCCGTTTAATTTCATCATCGTCAAAAACCTAGGAATATTTAATTTCATTGCATAAAGTACAGTGTAAATCATTTCTTTTGTTATTCTACCATGGAATTAGAAAATTACCATAACCACATTTTCATTTCAATAGAAAACAAATTTAGATTTTATTATAAAAGAATTTTTTCAACGTTAGTGCAACAAAACATATATTGTATTTTATGGTGCATAATATCGTAGAGCTCAGTATACAGTCTTCCTTACATTGCCACACTTGTTATTGAACACATGTTAACATTATCAAAACCACCCCAGTAATTTGGCATTTTCTAACTATAAGCTGTTTATCCATGTATACACCTATGTTTTGCTAACTACGTGTTCCTCTATATTCGTCCGTATATTACACTAGTATACTCACGTCATACCAGATATGACCAAATGCATAGGCAACATCTACTTGGAATACTTCGTTGTCATAAATTGTTATTCTCTATTTCATACCAAAACAACAATCACTTGATATAACAAACGGATTTTCTCCTTCAAGGAAGATTTAATTATTGGCACCAATATATCCTACTGTTTACAATGACAATTACTAACAAAACAGCCTTTAAAAGCATATCAATCTCTATTGTAGCTGTGTGCTAGATCTATTTCGTGTATCGGCTCAAATAAGAAACATTGTGGTGTTACATTTATAGGCATGTATATGTTTTAGCATAAACATAAACACCGAGGCACAGCACACTTCAGTATCGACGTTCAACCATTTTTGAACAACTGGTCACATTTTATTAGTGTCGTATATGATAAACACAATTTCCGATATTGAGAAATAACATCAGTACTTATCTGCAAACCTCTATGACAATATTTCAACTCAAAACAATCCTCTTCAGTTTTGTATTGCTAGAGATTCGAATTAAAATAGAGTATAAAATGTAAAATGTTTCCAATTATTCTTGAGATAGAAAAATAGCGAACCAAATAGAAACGTTCTCAACTTTCCACAATGAACGGAGTTGATAAATTATATTTACTCTTTATCGAGCATCTTCATAAAAGAAGTCCTTTCAGCTCTTTATCTTTGCAGTTTTATACAATAAACTGAACAGAAACTAGAAGCAATGGGTCGAGTGAGGTAAAAGGCCTATTTAACATAGAAGAATTTACCCGGTTATTTGCTTATTACATATTATAGATACTATATGCCTGAGGCATCCTGTACCAAACATCTAAATAGAGGAATAACAGGACACACCTAAAACGCTTTTTTCTCTCCTTTGACACATTAAATTTATAAACGCTTGGTAGGTATCCTGTATGGGCTTCTTTTCAGAAATGTCAGTTCTTCAACTACAGATACCTGATATGAGAACTGGGGGAATATATTGCATTGCCACCCAACCTTGAAAACTCAATTTGAAAACAGGTGGAGTTTCTTTATTTCAAAACGGCAAAAAGCAAGAGGCCCAGCTGTGGGGTTTCTACTCCATTTAGCATATTTTTTATTTGAGATTTGAACTTTTTCTTGTCTTAGTAACAGTCTTCCTAAGTATTTGATAAGTATATGAATAAAAACATAATATATATGAACTACAATTTTAATATATTTGGTACTTATTGTAATTATAAACAATAGTCAGTGATATATATTTCAATTCATGTAAGGCTATTTGTAGCAGAGCAACAAGTTAGTTGCTTTTAAATCCAGTAGAGTACAATCCACTATTTAATATAGCAGACATATTTCCCAGTGCATTCATGTAATTAGCTAATGTTGACAAGGATATAAATAGTTTTAAAACAATAAGGCCTCGACCATTGAATGATGGCATATTCACAGATGCAGTATTCATTGCAACAAAACTAACTGAGGACGATCAACCCTAGAACACCCAATAGAATTCGAATCTAATTCGGAAGTGGACAATTCGAATAGAACCCAAATTAGGTCAGATGTTGGGATAAACCTTCATGCTATATCACTTCAATGTGCCCAAGCACTTTAACAGGAAATTAATCAAGACGAATACTAGAAGGTCTCGGCAGTCGTTTCAAACATACTGAAAAAATGAGTTAGGAAAAGAAAAATTAGAAAAAAAAATATATCATTACATCCTCCCTATGAAAAGCCACTTCATGAGGTTAATAAGCATTTTAACTGATGATTGATAAGATAACGCACCAAAGAAAATAAGAATATCTTAAATCCAATTTTCCTGATGATGAAAAAAAAAATCTAGTCTGATGATGAAGATTAATTCGCTCCCAGAAAACTTTTGGATGAAATGGGTACAACTAATTGGTGTGAAAAAAATAATTCCTTTGAAGAATGCAAAAATTGATTACCTTTATAGCCAATATTTATCCTAAATGCAATCCACAGGACGACTGATCAAGATTTTATGAAGAGTCTACTATGATTAGTCGCCTAGATGAGTTAAAAAAGTTAATTTCTATTTTTTTTTTCACTCGCCGTATTCTTTCCTTCGTGTAAAGGGAAATGGTCCCGCCTTTTTTTATGTGTCTCTCCCGTTGTAATGCAAAGGATATTTAACATTTGTGATATTCTTGGTATTATCTTAAAAAAAGTCACTTTATTTTTGTCTTTGCTATTACTTGTATTATATACAGAAAGTATCAATTTATCTTAAACTTTTCCTAATTTCACATAATACAAAAAAGTTATTATTATTTACAAGAAATTAAGAGTTTCGAGTTGATCTTTTTATATTTTTTTCATTATTATTATTGAATTTATATCTGTAGCACAACTAATGTTTGTTTGACAAATATATCTGCCAATATGTTATTATAAAAAAATTGTTTTTAATAAATTACCAAAATAACTTATAGATATTATGTAGCAAATGATCACCTGTTTCGGTTGACCAGTCACTATAGGATCGGTCATATAAACTCATGTAAATAAGAAGAAGAAGAAAATAATAATAATTTACGACAAGACATGAAAGTATTATGAAATTATAAACCAAATATTCAGATTCACGATTTATATATTAAAAAAAAATTGATTTTATTATATAACCAGAGCAGGAATTTTCAATGGAGATAAAAGGGATGCCGTCAATATGCAAATCAAATGCAATGGTTTTAGCTATTCCCGACTTGTTAATAGTCAGTGTTTAATATATAAAAATGGAACGGGATATCTCATGTTATGGTAAATACATATTTATGTAATTTCCAAAAGGTGGAACCCCGTTCCCTGTTCCATATCACAACGTTTGTGATAAGGCATCCATGATTTAAATTGCGTTGGTGTGTAATTTAATACAAACGCAAGCAGGAATGGTTGTATCAGATGAAGTGATTTGACTAAACCTTTTCTGTAATTATTTAGTGGGTCATCCTATAAACATTAAGATCACTTAAAAAAAAATATTCAAACAAAATAGTTTCCTACATTGACGAGGGTATTTTTTTCCTTTGATTCGTATTCTTTTTCATATAAAAGAAGACATTATGAACAAGTAATTATTTCAGGAATCAAAGACAAGATTATTAAAATCCCCAAGAAACAAAATGAAATGGTATTAGGAAGTAAAATGTTAATAATCAGAAACATAGTGATGAAATACAGGGTAATGAACACATCTTCATATAAAGAACTTCTTTTAGTCTGCTTCGTAACGTGAGAGAAACAAGAGAGGACGAAGTCGGAAGGTTTTAAAAGTGCGGATTCCTAAAATCTTGACATAAATTTTTTTTTTCAGCTTAGGGAGAAGGGTTATTGCTTTTTTAAGTATTAAGTGTTGCTTTATCGAGTTGCTGGTAAC
>NC_090731.1:43767754-43772754 GCF_036898095.1 Palaemon carinicauda | reverse complement strand
ATTCTGGGCAACAAACTCTAAGAGCTCTCAAAAACATTGAGGAAAAAACAGAGAGTTTTACTTTAATATGGTGATTAGAATAAAAGTGAATGTAAGACGATACATTGGTGGGTTTTCTAAAAACGCTAAACTTAAATCTATTATTATGTCTATGAACATTTACGTCTAAAAAGGGCAGAACAGAATTTCTTTCTTCCTCAATTGTAAAATTAATAGAAGGAACCAATGAGTTTAGTCTAATTAAAAAAACAGATACATCTTCATTTAAAGGCCATATACAAAAAATGTCATCAACATAACGGGACCAAAAAACTCTTCCCGGCAAAATATTCACTAAAAGCTTCTTCTCAAAAAATTTCATAAAAATATTACTTAAAAGAGGTGATAAAGGGTTACCGATTGCCATTCCAAATTTTTGCTCATAAAAATTCCCATTAAAAGTAAATTTACAATCTTTGATGCACAGTTTAATAAATTCTAACATAGTATTACATGGCAGAGAAAATTCATAATTAGGCAACTCTTCGGTTAAAAAATCTAGTAAATCATCAACTGGAACTTTAGTAAAAAGTGATGTCACGTCAAAACTTATCATTTTAAATTCAAAATCAATATTGTAACTTCTTAAACGATTAAGGAAATCAACATTATTTTTCACAGAGAAGCCAGAAATGTTTCCTAACAAGGGGGACAACTCTTTAACAAGCCATTTTGATAGGTTATACATCGATGACCCCACAGAACTAATTATGGGTCGAACTGGATTATTAGGTTTATGTGTTTTGATTAACCCGTACATATAAGGCAACGATGCACACACAGTACAAAATCTTTTAATTAATCCATCTTTTCCTCGTAATAATGTTTTTATTTTCTTATTAAAATTACTATTGACCTTTTCAAGTGGGTTAAAATTAAGAATGGAATAAGTTTCTTCGTCACTTAAAATTTCTAACATTTTATCAACATAGTCATTCTTATTCATCAACACAAGTGTATTAGATTTGTCTGCTTTTGTTATATGAAGACTTTCGTCCTTTTTTAGTTTCCTGTAAGCATTTAAAAACCTATTGGGAACATTAGCGTAACATTTAACAGAGGAAGCCCCATAAACTATACCCTTACAAATATTAAATTCTTCATTAGACAAAGATCCAAATTTTTCCAAATTACAAAATGATTTACCTATTTCTACCCAATCCACTTTCTTATCGCAAACAGAAAAGTTGATACCATACCCAAGAGCTGCGATAGTAACATTATCTAGTACTTTATCTGAAAGATTGTAAATAAATCGTGGGTTAGCATTCTTGTTCCAATCACTGTTTTCTATGAGACGTTCAAGTTTACGATCGAGTCCGCTCTTCAAACGACGACACTGGTTTCTCAGTTTATCATAACAATAATCAAGTAACTGTGGTTACCAATCAGACGGGATGGCTTGATTAAAACTATATCTTTTGGATCTTAGGAGTCTGAAATTTTCTTCAACATCCACTTTTTTTTACTCAATGTATTTCTGCAGAATAAGTCGTTGATATTCCTCAAATGGTTTGTCTGAAAGATGGCGATGTTTCTTGGATAAAAAAGATCTAGGCATGACATGTTCATTCAAACACTTACGTAGAAATTCAAGTTGCAACTTCAGCTTGTGGGCTTTGATAAGAGAAGAACGGAATCCAGTCACAAAAGGTAGTAGTGACGGGTAGAGTATCCGAAAGGTAGCAAAAATCGTGAAGAGTCGCCTGGCATCCATAATGCTTTATTGCCACAAGGATCACGTGACTTGGTATACGCAAAAGCCAGTAGGAAATAATAAAAAGCTTTAGTACCAAGCGCTTTCGTGCATTTCAATACACTTCTTCAGGGTACAATAAAAAGTGAAACATAGTTGAAGGACGTCAATAAGTAAAATAGGATTAAAACAAAAAACTAAATTTTTTTTTTTTTGAACAGTAGAGAAATGATAGAAAAACATAGTCAGCTAACTAGCATTGTCAAACAATCAAACAACCCACAGCCAAAATCTGTACTTGAACGCAACCTGGTCATAAACACACACAAAAAAGGTAAACACAAATTATATAATTCTTAATTGTTGAACAATATTGGTCATGATGAAATTATCCAGTTTATATAAACCAGCACTAATATTAAAAACACCATCCGACTTTATCTTAATAATACTTGATTCTATAATATTTCTCTTTACAACATCTTTACAAAATAGCAGCTCTTTAGATTTCTTCCAGTTTATCAAGTGATTATATTCATTCATGTGAACGAATAGTGCGTTAGACATATTACTAACTCGAACACAGTATTTATGTTGATTTATTCTTGTTGCCAGCATTTTACCACTTTGCCCAATATATTTCAAATTACAACCACTACATGGAATTTCATATATGCAGCCTACACTATTACAAGGAGAGTTCTTTATCAAAATACACTTTATAGTAGAAGAATTTCTAAAAACAACATTAACCTTAAAACATCTTAAAATTTTTGGTAGACAGAGAAAACTATCATTATACGGTAAAACTAATAAATTATCATGATTAAAAGATGTTACATTGTCAATTGCATAATAAGTTTTTTTGGCTTTTTGTAATGCTACGTCAACTAAGTATCTTGGGTACTTCAAATTAAAGGCAATTTTGTATATTCTTAAAAACTCATCATCTAAAAATTCTGGGCAACAAACTCTAAGAGCTCTCAAAAACATTGAGGAAAAAACAGAGAGTTTTACTTTAATATGGTGATTAGAATAAAAGTGAATGTAAGACGATACATTGGTGGGTTTTCTAAAAACGCTAAACTTAAATCTATTATTATGTCTATGAACATTTACGTCTAAAAAGGGCAGAACAGAATTTCTTTCTTCCTCAATTGTGAAATTAATAAAAGGAACCAATGAGTTTAGTCTAAGTAAAAAAACAGATACATCTTCATTTAAAGGCCATATACAAAAAATGTCATCAACATAACGGGACCACAAAACTCTTCCCGGCAAAATATTCACTAAAAGCTTCTTCTCAAAAAATTCCATATAAATATTAATTAAAAGAGGTGATAAAGGGTTACCCATTGCCATTCCAAATTTTTGCTCATAAAAATTCCCATTAAAAGTAAATTTACAATCTTTGATGCACAGTTTAATAAATTCTAACATAGTATTACATGGCAGAGAAAATTCATAATTAGGCAACTCTTCGGTTAAAAAATCTAGTAAATCATCAACTGGAACTTTAGTAAAAAGTGATGTCACGTCAAAACTTATCATTTTAAATTCAAAATCAATATTGTAACTTCTTAAACGATTATTTATTTTTGCTACCTTTCGGATACTCTACCCGTCACTACTACCTTTTGTGACTGGATTCCGTTCTTCTCTTATCAAAGCCCACAAGCTGAAGTTGCAACTTGAATTTCTATGTAAGTGTTTGAATGAACATGTCATGCCTAGATCTTTTTTATCCAAGAAACATCGCCATCTTTCAGACAAACCATTTGAGGAATATCAACGACTTATTCTGCAGAAATACATTGAGTTAAAAAAAAGTGGATGTTGAAGAAAATTTCAGACTCCTAAGATCCAAAAGATATAGTTTTAATCAAGCCATCCCGTCTGATTGGAAACCACAGTTACTTGATTATTGTTATGATAAACTGAGAAACCAGTGTCGTCGTTTGAAGAGCGGACTCGATCGTAAACTTGAACGTCTCATAGAAAACAGTGATTGGAACAAGAATGCTAACCCACGATTTATTTACAATCTTTCAGATAAAGTACTAGATAATGTTACTATCGCAGCTCTTGGGTATGGTATCAACTTTTCTGTTTGCGATAAGAAAGTGGATTGGGTAGAAATAGGTAAATCATTTTGTAATTTGGAAAAATTTGGATCTTTGTCTAATGAAGAATTTAATATTTGTAAGGGTATAGTTTATGGGGCTTCCTCTGTTAAATGTTACGCTAATGTTCCCAATAGGTTTTTAAATGCTTATAGGAAACTAAAAAAGGACGAAAGTCTTCATATAACAAAAGCAGACAAATCTAATACACTTGTGTTGATGAATAAGAATGACTATGTTGATAAAATGTTAGAAATTTTAAGTGACGAAGAAACTTATTCCATTCTTAATTTTAACCCACTTGAAAAGGTCAATAGTAATTTTAATAAGAAAATAAAAACATTATTACGAGGAAAAGATGGATTAATTAAAAGATTTTGTACTGTGTGTGCATCGTTGCCTTATATGTACGGGTTAATCAAAACACATAAACCTAATAATCCAGTTCGACCCATAATTAGTTCTGTGGGGTCATCGATGTATAACCTATCAAAATGGCTTGTTAAAGAGTTGTCCCCCTTGTTAGGAAACATTTCTGGCTTCTCTGTGAAAAATAATGTTGATTTCCTTAATCGTTTAAGAAGTTACAATATTGATTTTGAATTTAAAATGATAAGTTTTGACGTGACATCACTTTTTACTAAAGTTCCAGTTGATGATTTACTAGATTTTTTAACCGAAGAGTTGCCTAATTATGAATTTTCTCTGCCATGTAATACTATGTTAGAATTTATTAAACTGTGCATCAAAGATTGTAAATTTACTTTTAATGGGAATTTTTATGAGCAAAAATTTGGAATGGCAATGGGTAACCCTTTATCACCTCTTTTAATTAATATTTATATGGAATTTTTTGAGAAGAAGCTTTTAGTGAATATTTTGCCGGGAAGAGTTTTGTGGTCCCGTTATGTTGATGACATTTTTTTGTATATGGCCTTTAAATGAAGATGTATCTGTTTTTTTTAATTAGACTAAACTCATTGGTTCCTTCTATTAATTTTACAATTGAGGAAGAAAGAAATTCTGTTCTGCCCTTTTTAGACGTAAATGTTCATAGACATAATAATAGATTTAAGTTTAGCGTTTTTAGAAAACCCACCAATGTATCGTCTTACATTCACTTTTATTCTAATCACCATATT
>NC_090731.1:43757754-43760254 GCF_036898095.1 Palaemon carinicauda | reverse complement strand
AGTTTGTGTGTGCTTGATAATCAAACTCAGTTAAATGGTAGCTCCATGAGATGCTAACACTAAATCGCTTACTAAAAATTCCTTGTTTACCTCAACGTTGCGTGTTCGCCTTTTTATAAACAGATTAATCACCTTTATAATTTTTGTGACATCTTATCTAACGTAAGCAAACCATCTGTATTATTTTTTTTGTCAAATGTCCTTAAATCATTTCTAAATACGTTCAATTATTTCAATGTATTACTATTAAATTTGTTACTGAGTTACGTATTCTTTAATAGTTTTTTTTTATTCTAATCTAATTGTCAAGGCAGCATCTTTCCTCGTAACGACTAAAATAGCAATAAGGGTTGTTGTTCTAACTATGATATAGTTTCATGGACGGGTAGAGATCAAACTATCGCTATATTACCACAAATTAATAAAAACTTGAGCCCGTGGATAAACTTAGGTTTTATTCTCTTGGGATTCGGTTTAGTTCTTCTAAACAACCTTAAATGAAACAATTGAAAAGTTAAGACATTTATCTATATTTACCATTTGCTTACACACACATATACAAACACAAACACCGCCACAATCACAAACACACACACACACAACACACACACACACACACACACACACACACACACACACACATATATATATATATATATATATATATATATATATATATATATATACATATATATATATATATATATATATATATATATATATATATATATATATATACTGTATATATATACGCACACAAATAAATTCCTCTCTCAGAATGGGATTGAACCCTAGCCCCTTCAGAGGAGAGGCAAAGTTAAGCCACCAATCATGCCACCAGAGGCTCTAAAAGAAGTCAGGGAAAACTGGATGGTATGAGACTGATGTTCCACCAGTCAAGTTATTAAGTTATTTAGGTTCCGATTTTTTTTAGGATCTGTGTTGCCATGATTGGTAGGGATCTTACCTTTCATTTGAAGGGGCAATTTTCGTTCCCAATATGAGATTGAAATTTTTTCTATTAGAGCACGATATATATATATATATATATATATATATATATATATATATATATATATATATATATATATATATATATATATATATATATATATATATATATATATATGTATATATATACATACATATATATATATATATATATATATATATATATATATATATATATATATATATATATATATATATATATATGTATATATATATATATATATATATATATATATATATATATATATATATATATATATATATATATATATATGTTTACATTAGAGGGAAATACCTTTAACTCTAGATATTTGCAAATGACATAGTTTTCTTTAGTAAATTATGGGAGGAATTACAGAAGATTTGAATAGAGAAAGCAGAACTGTAGAACTGAAGTCGAATATGAGTAAAACTAAGATAAACTTCAATGAAAATTAATGAGGGATAGGTGTAAATATTCACAGATTGTTATTAAATGTAGGTATGTGATGATGAACTATTTGTAAATAAAATGAGATTATGAAAAAAATAAATGTAACACCCTCTAAAAAGGAAAGTATCTTATCAGATGCTCCTACCAGTATTAACTCATGCATCAGAAACATAGATTTGTTTTAAAGCCTTAGAACATAAGCTATGTATATAACAATAAGAGACTGAACATGAGCAACTTTGATGCGAGAACAAAGTAAATTAGAATACATTTTAACAATATGTAAGAAAAAGAAATTGACAGGGGCAGATCATAATAGAGAAGGACAAATAATAGACGAACAAGAAGAATGACTAAATATTTCCTAGAGATTGCAAACGGCTTTAGAGGAAATAAATCCTCATAAAACAAAAACCACAAAATTAGCCAACAAATTATTAAGCATTATTAATATTCTAAACTTTTATTATATAAATCGTTATCAAATATACTACGCACAAGTGAACATGATAAAAGAAATAAAAACACGGATAATTATATAAACCAATAACGCACTCATGTCCATACCACACTCTGAATTTAAATTGCCTAACACGTTACCTTTATTTCGTAAACATACAGTTATTAGGTACGCCAGACGATCACGTATAGTTATTTTCATTCACGTCATGCATGATAAAAGTTATAGTTTTCAAATTGTTTTAATAATTGTAAAAATAATTATAAAATTTCTCTACATGTGTAGGATAATTTACATGATTATAGACAATAAGAAAGCATAAACTCTCTGAATAATGGATTTGCATTGTGAAATAATATGTAACAATCCTAATTCAGCTAACTTCCAAACTTCATAATTTCCCTTTAGAACGAAGGAAATAACCTTACTAAATACATAACAAAATTGAATGTAATAGAAAAATGGAAGCGGAAAATCTATTCAACTTTCGATTATAAGATGAATCCTTTCATCCATATTAGCTCACAGTTGAATGGGTTTTCATCTCTAGCCACATATGCAAGAAGGAAATAATGCCTATTTCTACTCTAATAGAA
>NC_090731.1:43745254-43752754 GCF_036898095.1 Palaemon carinicauda | reverse complement strand
CTCATACTACTATTGAGTATCACAACAGCGCCATATCCAAGATGGTGGACATTCCTAATTTTGTAGCTAATTCGTACGGTGGTGTTCCCTGTTGATCTGACATTTTCGATCGATTTTCAAGGATTATTATTATGCAATCTCCAGCTTCTTTCGCCTTTGGAAAGTTGAGTATTGAATCTTTACAATATGTGTATTTTACTTCCTTTCTCACTCTGAAATTAGAGTAATTTATTGTGATTAGGAGCTAGGCCTGTTACCGGAGGCGCCATGGACCCCGTCGTTCGTTGGGCATGGGTTATTTAGTTAGTAGAAAGACATTCCCGGTTTTAAATAACATTAATAATTTAATTATGAAAGCTATTTAGGCAATTTATACTTGTAAAGATATTTATATGCATAATTTTCCCTTTTCTGTGTCGATCGTATATGTCAGAGTTTCGGTGATATAGGTAACCAAGATCTCGCCTTGCCTAGGTAACCTAACCTAGGCAACATATACTTTCGACATTTCCCCTGTTACCCTCGTGTATTGGTTATCAATTCATTGGAGATTGATATCTCCTAGAATTATTATATAACCGATGCTCGTCTGTAATAGAGATTTAAGGGTAATCTCTCTTCCTTCTGAGTGTAGCCTTAGGCTACAACCCTATGGGTTGGCCTTGAATTTTTAATTTAGGCATGACTAGCCTAAGGTTTTCTGTCTGGTCCCTTAACAGCAGATGGCAAGTTTTGGGATTCGATAAGAACCTCAGAGTATTTATTCTTGTGTCGGCAGTCGGCTGGAAGGGTGAATAGTCCTTCCCCTGCCGGCTAGGCTGCCGTCATAGGAGACTAGCCCTCCCTAGGCTACACCTGAAGTGGTTGCATGATGCCGCCATCTTCTCCCTGTGGCCTAGTAGACTAGTCCTATGCTCGCAGACCCTAGGCTGAAGAGTAGTATACTTCTGAGGCCTAGGATGGCGTGGCACTGGAACTCAGTTTCTCCCTTGTTGAGAGAAGGCGGCACTGCTGCCGTCCCCTTAACTGTATTGGCATACCCTAGGCTGGAGAATAGAAGATTCTGCTGCCACCTAGGATGGTGCCGATACTGAAACAGAGTTTCTTCAAAGTGTTTAGTTCCAGCAACATTGCTGGCTCCTACCACATCTCATACAGGACCCTTTTTTCCTCCCCCTCTGTTCTTTTATGATGGCCATGCCGTTGTCTTTCTTGAACCGGCGTCTTGCAACCTTACCGTTGCTGGTGGGATGCCGGGGCCGGCCATACTCCCTCTCTACAGCCGTTGTCCGGATGCCTGCGGCTATGCCAGCTGCACGCAGCCATGACAACTGCCAGCGGCCATGTTGGCTGCCGGCAACCATGTGTCTTACAAACTGTCGGCGGCTATCATGGCTGCCGGTGGCGATGGATGCTGCTGGTAGCCATGTCATTTGTCTGCAACCATGATGACTGTGAGAGGGAAGTCCCTTCTGTCACCAAGGTTCTTCAGTTCTCCCTTGGACTGCTAGCCACAAGTTCTCTTGGCGGAGTACCGCCGGCCAGGCCGTCACAGATAGATGCTCACTCAGTCGGCGGGCGAAGTGCGGCCGGAGGCTAGCCTGCCGGCGGTGTATCGCCGGACCCTGCCGGCGATAGTACTGTGGTATGATGGAAGCCTAAATGTTACATTCTCCCCTTCCATTTGAACCTTCTTTCTGGAGAAAGGCAGTAAAATTAGACTCTACATCCTTAATTACTGTATACATACAAAGTAGCCTTCACTCCATGCTATCTCTCTCTCTTTTAGCTAGCATGCTGGATGAGCCGGCAAGAACTAGCTATGCCGGCGATATGCCGGCTGAACTACGGTATATGTTTATATAGGTAGTCAGTATATTTGCAGTATAGGATATACTGCAGATAGAAAAACTACTGTATATATCATACTGGTAGTTATTTCCAATATATCTCGGGTATCCCTACCCAGGTATTTTCTGAGCCTAATCCTATGTAGAAAGAATATAATTTCTTCAATATTCCGATTAGAAATCAGTTTTCAGATTACCCTGCAATATTAAATATTTTAAGGGCTGGGGTGTTACATTGTTAACCCTTAAAGGGTAGAGCACTTATCCTTGAGTCTCCATGATCTGGAAACTCTATGATTTAATATTGTAAGGGAGGCCACAGCAAATAGGTTAGGTGGGATACACAAATATATGTCTTTTATTTTTCCTAGTCCAGTTGGCGTCATGCCAGTTGGACCGTGCTGTCAGATGCTTGCCAAAAAGGCAGCACACTGGTTGAACTACATTATATATAATTATACAGTAGCCAGTAATTTGCTACATAGTATATAGTGTAAATAGAAAACTATAGTATGATTATACAGTAGTTATTTCTAACATATCTTGGGTACCCTTGTGTGAGCTTCTACTGGTATCGCTTCTAAATTGAAAGAATAGTATTTCTTCAATATTCTGATTAAGAAATCAGTCATCCTTGCCCCACAGTGTTAAGAATGAAAAGGGACAGGGACTTATACACATCTCTACCCCTAGGGGTTAGAACCCTTTTAGTTGGAGTTCCCTTGATAGAGGAATCTCCTTATAATTAATACTGAGGGGAGGTAACAGCATTTGCTTGCAGGGATACACAAGTATATGTCTCCTACTATCCCTTTATAGCTTACTATCCTATGCTATTTTGTTAAAAGATGACTTTTATATATTGCTTATCAGTGAGATAATCAATTGTATACTCATTCTGTTCTCCTTTCTTTACAGGAGGAACACCAGATGACATGTGTTGCAGTCTTCTGCAAGATCAAGATTAAGTGTTTTTACGGTCATAATACATGAAGGTTTCATGCCCCCTGCAATACTATTTCTGAATCCCTACATTATTGGAACCCGCAGGTTTGCAATGAATGTCGGACCTTAATATCCGAGGGTTTCGAGAATCCCAAGTCGATAGAGACTAGGGATGCAGCTCGTTATAAATTACGCAACTGGGTGAGAGGCTTCCAGAAAATCTCTCCGGGACCTTTCCTACCTAATGATAGGATGCGTAAGCTACTATTTCCGAAAGCAAGTAAGGAAATAGTGGTGCCCCAGGCACGATTTACATCTCCCGACGGCCAGATAGCCTTTGGGAAGGAGGGCAGGAAGTGCCCACGGGAAGAAGGGGAGAATGTCGTGTCGGTATTGTTATGTCTATGCCGGCTCTAGAGCCATTGACATCGACATCTTCACCTTCTACCCCTCTATTAGATGGAATGGACCAATTATGGGCCCAATTGAAAAATCTAATAGAAAACTTTCGCAAACAAGATGAAAAGCAGGAAGCGAAATGCAAGATAGAGCCTCGTAAAGCTCCACTTGTCGCTCCCCAAGGGTCATACAAACGACCCATAGATCAAGACCTTCCGACATGCTCCGAAACCAATCCCCGGAGGTTTGCGGAGCTGATGCCAATTTTAAACGGCAAACTCTACATCTCGGAGAAGATGGGTGCTGTTCCTTTGAACAAAATCCAGTTTGGGCCAAACTTTGACGCTTTCCCTAATTGTTTCGTCCGACTGAAGTATGAACTAATGTCAATAAAAGGAACGGAATCAAAGGAGGTCATGATTCTCGATCATGATAAGGCACAGGCTATCCTGTCAAGTAGCCTGAAAAAGGCGGGTTACTCGGTGTCGAAGGTATTCACACTAGGTAACAGGCACCCTTCCTTTCTTGCTCCTGCTTCAATTTCATTCCCCTTTTATGGGGAAGGCATTTAAATCTGTTGCCAAGGTAGGGGAGGCAGGTAACCATGTCCTGCACTCTAGGAGTGCAAGCCTCTGTCACTAGCCTTTCCCAGACAGGAGAAGGACTGGAAGGAAGCACACTTAACCTTTTCAGTAGGAAAACTAGATGCGGATGTCGTCAGTCGAATGTTTAACGAAAATCTCCCTAAATTATCCGAGTTTCTCTTGTATAATGAACAAGAGGCAAAGGAGAGACTTGCAGCCTCCCTATCCCTACAAAACTACATAGAGTTGTGTTCAACCCATCAAGGTACCCCAGACATGCTCATGGTCTTAGCCAAAATGCACATGGCTACCTTAGTAAAAGACCTTTATGCCTTTATGATGGCTAGGAGAGCATGTAGAGAGTTTGTGTTTTCTGCAGCAACAGTGAAACATAAAGCAAGGAAGCTAATATCCTCCAACATCTGGGGTAAAGACCTCTTCCCAGATTAGGTAGTTAGAAAAGTGATTAAGAACGCCACCACGGAGAATATAGGACTTCTCCAAAAGTGGGACCTCCTTTCAAAGAGAAAGTCTTCCACGGTTGTGGATCCCCAACCTAAAAGGAAGACGGAAAAGTCTGGAAATATACATCGGGCTGTTCAACGTCACCCCACAGTTGCAGTGACCGCGGTGCCACAGGCAGGTGGTCGAAAATATAAACCTACTGATATTTCAAAGCATAGAGATGCTTCTGGTAGGAGGGAGGTTCCTTTATGATCGCTGGACCTTCGATTCTTGGGTCCAAGGCCTAATGAAGATGGGGCTAAGATGGGAGGTAGAAATGTCTCCAACATCATTTCCTCAACTCTTCCTACAATCCAAAACCCTCCTGGAGGAGTATACCTGAGACCTCTAGAGCATACAGGTGGTAAGGAAACTATAATCCATCGAATTCCAGGGAATGCTGTTTGGTGTTCACGAGAAGGACTCAAGAAGACTCAGAGTCATTCTGGACTTGTCGACACTCAACAAGTTCGAATAAAACTGAGTTCAGAATGTTAATCCTTCTGAACATAAGGACGCCGTTTCAATAAGGGATGTTCGTAGTCTTGACAGACCTGAAAGTTGTCTATTGGCAACTTCCAGTCAATCACCCGCTCCCCTCCTATCTAGGATTCAAGTTACAGAAGATAACGTATATCCTAGGAAAGATTCTTGTCGGACTAGATATAGTCCTAAATATCTTCACAGGATTGGCAGACACAGTCACGCAAAAACCAAGCCTAGAAAGGGTTCAGGCAACAATGTACCTGAAAGAGAGGCTGGGATGAGCAGCACCCGAAGTGGCTGGTCTATGAAAATCCAAGGAAATGATCAGGTTCCCGGAACATCGCGGATGCAAGATAAGCTTCAAGAAGTCTCGATTCTCTCCAGCTCAAAGGTTTCAATGGCTAAAATCTATTGAAGCCTGTGGTCACACCAACTCTCCTTTCCCTTGGGAATGTAAAAGGAGATTGCAAGGTCGTTCAAGAAACTCTGTTAATCAGTCAAATCTCCAAGACGCTAACAGGGAGAAGCTCTGAACTCTCTCCAGTTCGCAATAGAGACAGACCCAGTGCTAAGAGCACTACTGAAAGATGCGTTAAGAGTCCGGAGAAGATACGCATCAAACGTTCGAAGAGATCTAAAAAGACCGGTATCGGTCCTTCCTTAACCACTTCCCTAACAAAGGTCAAATCCTGAAAGTCCTAAGACCATGTTGGTCCTGTCATGAGTGGGGAAACTCTCTCCACGCAGATCAAACTTTCTACAGCTGATCTGGGACACTGAAGCGATAATGAGACGTTGCAATTGACAATGCTAGAGAACGTCTCATACAGTCCAGGTGACGTTTTCCATCCCCTCCTTAAAGGGATGGCACCTCTCAGCAGTTCATGTACAATCGATCCGCAATGTGACAGTGGATGCTCTACTTGGGCTCAAGCCGATAGAGTTAGAATGGTCCACGGACGCAGACCTATTCTCTTCCAGATGGGAACAAGTCCCCGAGCTGCAGATCGACCTCTTCATCACGAGCATCTTCAAGAAACTACCTCGATATGTAGCCCCATACGAGGATCCTCTAGTGGAGATAACAAACATCATATCTCTGGTATGAAAGGGATGGACTGGACTCCGGATTTCCTGTTCATCCCATCCAATCACCTGCTGAAGGCCATCAACATGCTGAGATCCTTCCAGGGAGGAGTAGCTCTGTTGGCTCCCAAGTAGCCCAAGAGCAATCTGTCCTATTTAGTGAAGGAACTGAGGCTGAGGCTGGCCCTAGTTCTGAACGCAGGACTATTTCAGAAGGTTCAGAAGTTAATTGCCTTCGATTTATCAGAGAGAACCCGGATCCTTCATTTCATGATTTTCTTCCCCTAGCGTTTAGGAAAAGATTTGGGATCTCAGAAGGCAATATGGAATTCCTAGAAGAATACAAGTCTAAGTGAACTAGAAGACAATATGAGTCTTCTTGGAAAAGTTGGTTGCTTTCGCAAAAGCAAAGGGACCGAAAGAAATTTCAATGAACTTCTGTCTGTTCTTCTTTGTCAACCTTCATAATCAAGGTCTAGTGGCCAACACGATAACTACGTGCAAGTCAGCCTTGACTAGACCTCTTCTATATACCTTTCATGTTGATCTGGCTAATGAAATCTTTAATAAGATCCCGAAGGCATATGCAATTCTTAGGCCTGCAGCACCACCAAAGCCCATCTCATGGTCTTTGGACGAGGTCCTACATTATGCCTCATCTGTGAACAATGAAGATTGTTCCCTTAAGGATCTAACCCAAAAGGTTACCTTTCTGTTTGGTATAGCCCCCGTGGCTAGAGCTAGTGAAATAGTGGCCCTATCTAGAGATGAGGGCCACATTCAGTTCACAGAAGCAGGAGAACTGAATCTCTTCCCTGATCCAACCTTTCTTGCTAAGAATGAGCTATCCACTAAGAGGTGGGGTCCCTGGAGAATCTGCCTTCTGAAGGAAGATGTCTCTCTATGTCATGTAAAGTGTCTAAAGGTCTATCTTCGTAGAACTTCAGACTTCAGGGGAGGACAGCTCCTTAAAGGAGAAACCTCTGGATCAAACTTATCCCTAAAATAACTGAGGGCGAAGCTCACCTACGTTATTCGTAGAGCAGATCCTGAGACTACTCCCGTAGGTCATGATCCGAGAAAAAATGCTTCATCACTAAACTTCTTCCAGTATAGGGACTTTGAGTGTCTTCGCTCATACACCAGATGGAAATCATCCAGAGTGTTTTACAAACACTATGCGAAGCAGGTCCATGAACTAAAGTACTATGTAGTGGCGGCAGGTAGCGTATTAAAACCTGACCCCTAATTAATGTCATAAACAGTTAATTCATTAGGACCTTGAACGTCCTCGCTCATATACTGGATGGGATCATACAGAGTGTTCTACAAACACTATGCTAAGCAGGTCCATGAACTGAAGCATTATGTGGTGCCGGCGGGTAGTGTATCTAAACCTGCTGTCTAATTCTGTGATGAACAGCTAATTGACTGGGACTGTCAATTAAAGGGAGAAGGGATCATCACTTTTAGTGTGACCTCCTTTGAATGAGTGTTACCATGGTGATACTAACTCTGTTCAAAATCCCTGGCTTGGAATTATACAGATAGCACTAGTGCCGTGTGTACATAGTACACAGTGTCGATAGAAGGTAACCGGTACAGAAATTACGAAGAGAAATTTTAATATAAAATTTTTCTTCAAT
>NC_090731.1:43720254-43740254 GCF_036898095.1 Palaemon carinicauda | reverse complement strand
GTTTCTCTTGCCGACCACCATGAATTCAGTTTTGTTCTCATTTAATTTTAGTTGTTTAAATGTCATCCATTCTCTAACACTATCAAGGATTAGGTTTAGAGTTTCAGTAGTATCATTTATATCATTTATGGAGAAGTAAAATTGTGTGTCATCTGCCATGCCTTTCTAGCATTTACGCTAGACCAATAGTATAGATGCAGAATAAGATTGGGTCAAGTACACTCCCCTGGGGTACCTCTCTGTTTAAGGGTACATATGATGAATATGAGTTTCCAATTTGTACACAGTAATTTATACCAACTAAGTAGTCTTTTAGGTATTCGAAGGCTTGATCTTCAACGCCGATGGACCGCAGATCACTTATAGTCCATGAGCCAGATGAGAAGTCGGTACCATCTGGGGGCACCAAACGAAACTTATTTTTTATTGATTACCAACCCATACCATTAACAAAAATGCATGATGGACTTTTCAATCTCACAGCTTAAGATTTTTATGACAGTTATAAGTTTTTATGTAAAAAACGAGAAAAATACGATTTTATCACAAAATGTTCCAACTCACAACTGCTTGTGGGTGCTGAATAAAAAGATGATTTCATTGGAAAATGTGTTATTTGTGTTTAGTATTCTTACATGAATGGATGAAATAGATTTAATTGATAATTTATTAATTACATGGTAATATGTACAGTTCATATGAAGTCTATGAAAAGCATTTGTTTCTTCGAAACGACTATACTACTTCACAGAACGTTCTTTTACATCTATTTATATTTTTTCAGAAGATAGTGTGGCTGTAAGAAGATGCTCAATGGAATCACCAGCAAAAAGACAGAAAGTGCTATCATCAATAGAGAGGACTTGCATTATTTGTTCTAAACAAACTTCTGAAACATATTTGACAAAGGCCAGAGATGACCAGACTATTAGTACGTTAGTCGACGCAGCCAGGATAAGGAATTTTGATCCTATCTTAACTCTCGAAAAACATGAGTATGGTGAAAAGCTGTTCTACCATAGAGACTGTAGGTCGAAGTTCACACACAAGAAAACACTTCAGCAGTTGAACAAAGAACCCGACTCTGAGCCACAATGTTCAAACGAAAGGAGATCCTCCCGTTGTCCAGCAACAACATCTCGTGTCCTAGGCCATATCTGCATCTTCTGTGAGAGAGAAAGCAAATATATGCCTGGTTCAAATACCAGAGAGACACTATTCCAATCCAGGGAACTCAGGTCAGATGAAACAATTCGGAGAGTGGCTCAGATCAAACTTGACCATAGAATACTGGCAATCACAGCCAGAGATTTGGTTGCTGCCGAGGCCCATTACCATAAATCAGGTTATCGTAAGTACACCCAGGGAGAGAAAGAGAAAACACCAGTGGCTTCTGACAAAGATGATGAAGCTTATCAAGCAGCAGAACAGCAGTCTTACGGTGTACTATTCCAGTATGCGAGAGACACATTATTTCCAAAACCAACAGTCCTAAGAATGACAGAGCTTAGTGTAAAGTTAGTCGGCTACATACAGACATGTGGCATCAATAATGTAAAACCTCATACTAAGAAACACCTTCGTTAGAGACTAGAATGTGAATTCAAGGAGTCGCTTCATATCGTCCATGATGATAAAGGAAAACTTCTGGTATATCCAGATAATCTTCCCTTAGACCAAGTAGTGGTAGCCATGGTGAAGGCTGAAGAACAAATGCTTGAACTAAAATACTCCGAAAATATTGACAACATTATCAAACTTTCTGCAAACCACTTGAGAGGGCAGATTAAGAAGATCAAAACAAAGCCTTGGCCTCCATATCCTGCTGAACTGAATTCTGATTATACCGAACTACCAAAATCTCTAGAGATGTTCCTAAAGATTCTGCTTCATGGTGAGACAGAAGAATTAACTATGAAACTGGAATGCGTTGTCCATTCGATAGACCAGGATTGTATTTATGCTGTCAGCAGAGGGAATGTCATTCCTGCCAAACACATATTGCTGCCTTGGGGTGTAAAATCACTCACAGGAAATGTTGAACTTATCAAGATGCTCAATCGCCTTGGTCATGGAATTTCCTATTCGAAGCTGGAAGAGACAGATACTGCACTCTGTCTTCAGAAGCAAAGGAAAGAAGCAGACCAAGGCATAGTCCTCCCATCATCTTTTCATCCTCATATTCCTACTTCACTTGCTTTCGACAACATTGATAGGCTTGAAGAAACTTTGAGTGGTGGGGGCACATCACATAGAGCGAATGGGATCATCATACAGCCACAGGTTCACACGGCAAAACCCCCAGAAACTGCGCCTCTGCTTTTGACCAAGAAAAAGCGAAGTGTAACTCCAATTCCAATAGGTATTCCAGAGTACAATGCTGGCAGTAGAGTAGGTCCACCAGTCATGAAACCACAGGACCTGGATGTTCAAAACGTGCAGGATTTTGCGATGCAAAGAAACTTAATATGGGCTCTTACTCGTCTCTCAGACACTAATGATCAGTCAGTAAGTTCTTGGACAGGTTTTAATGTGAAGACGAGTGACAACAAAAGTATCCAAAGAGACAATGTAGGCTATCTCACGACGATCAACGCCCCAGCCACACAACTGTCAACTGTTCACCAAGTGATGCTTCAAATCATGAAGATAAAGGCAGAACTACATTTGGAGGAGATCGTCTGTGTTTTCGATCAAGCTCTATATGCAAAAGCAATGGAAATAAAATGGAAGAACAGTGAACTGTTCAAAAAGGTTGTGATCCGCATGGGGGCATTCCATACCTTATGTAATCTTCTGTCGATCATTGGAAGGAGGTTCGCATCTGCTGGCTTGAGAGATCTCGCTGAGGAATCAGGTATAATAGCTGTAGGTTCGATCACCTCTGTGCTTGAAGGACGGCACTACAATCGAGGTGTCCGTTTCTGCAAACTCGTATATGAGGCACTATTGAGACTGGCTTGGACAGGATTCTATCCCTGGCTTGAAGAATACCACGTTGGAGACGTCAGACATATGAGAGAGACAATCAAAGCTGTTAGAACCTTACATGATGATGTATGCCAAGACAGTCTGGAATTTGTATTGGAAAATGCATCTGTGTCGGTCATTCTCACCTATTTCTTGCAGTACCTAGATGAGCTGCACAGCACCCGTGGCCAACTAGCATCATTCTGGGCCTCCTTCCTAGATCTGGCAGGGATTTTGCTAGATCTGATCAGAGCATCATGGGAAGGGAACTGGCCTCTCTCTATGTCCGGTATCAACAGGATGATACCATGGTGCTTGGCACATGATAATCAGAACTATGCCAGGTATAGTTAGTTAACTAGGCTGATCAATTAATGTAGCATATTAGCAGGTGTGAATTAGTTCATTAATGACATTAATCTAACAAACTTTCGATAATGATGGACCATACACATTTTCAGATACCTGTCTGTGTTCTACTGCGATATGACAAGGCTGCCAGAGACACATCCACAGGTTTATCAACACATGCTACAGGGAGGCTTTTCTGTGCAGATGAGTGACACAAACACATTTGGACGGATCCCAGTTGACCAGACGATTGAGGAGACAGTGAATAAGGACACCCAGACTGCTGGTAAGTTGTGACTAGGGCCCGGTTTCACGAAAAAAAAAAAATAGTGTTCCGACTTAAGTCTCATAAACTCTTCAAGGATGTTTCCAATTGCAAAGAGTTTTCATTGAAAGATTCAATTATTCTACTTCAAATAGTTGATCCAAAAGTAATGTAGGCTTTATCTTTGTATAAAGAATTCTTATGAAATACAACAAAAGTACATTTTTACAGCTTAACACTAGAATTGTAGACTTACAATTGATTTAAGTCTTTTTGTGAAACTGGCCTCAGGTGTTCAATAATGAATCACTGAGTCCATATTAACATTTGTTGATTTGATATGATAGATCATACTTCATCAAATATGTACTAAAGCGTTTGTTTAATTCCCTTTGAGGCCCGTAATAAACAAAATTTGTCGACATTTATTTCACAGGTGGTACCAAAGGATTCTCACTCAACCAGGGTGCTGTGACTCGCTACTACCTGACAGCAGAATATCGCAGCTGTTGCCTTCAGCAGCTGCGCAAGATGACTGATGTCTCGAATCGTGCTGCTATACATCAGGATTTGACACCCTCACGGATTAAGAAAGATGAATATGCTGTACAAGCTATCATGGACCTCCTTGAAAATAACTGGACCAATCCTTTTGCTGAAGGACAAACTGGGCTGCTAAATATCGCCACTGGTGCTGCTGCATCTGCTAATGTAGCTCGTGATCTCCTATCAGCCCAGAAGAAGGGTGAAGAAGCTCGTCTGAAATTTATGGAGAGTCGACTGGAGAGAGGCCAGAACTTTTTTGAGAGACTTCCTAGGCTGGATCTCAAGACTTTTGACGGTACAAAAAGATATAAAACGAAAGTAAATGATAAAGAGGTTATCCTGAAAAAGTGACAACAGATTATTTGCACATATGATACTTGTTGCTTCGTCTAGAAAACTTAGCATGAAGGAAGTTCTAAAACATCCACTTGGTCCTGTGCCCTGGTCATTAGCCAACACAGATGGTTCACCAAGGAAGACGAACAAAGCAGCTCTAGCGAGAAAACTAGAGGCCAAAGCATCGCCTGCTGAAGAGATGGAATATCCTTCTGCTTGTATCATTGACGGGATGAGTATTGTTCAAAAGATGAATGGTGACAAGCTTACTTTTGAAGAGCTGGCGGAACAGATGCTTATTTCTGTCATTCGGACTAGCGCTAGCAGTGAACGCATTGATGTTGTTTTTGATGTTCATCGGCAGCTATCTATCAAAGGAGCAGAGAGGGCCATACGAGGTTCAGAAAGTGGGATATGTTTCACTAACATTATTCCTGGTCACAAGATCCTTCAATGGAGACGTCTCCTGTCCTGCAATGCTAGTAAGACGAAACTGATCAGCTTCCTCGTCAGCCAATGGAAGAAGTCCAGCATGCGAGAAAAACTGGGTGGAAAAACTATGTATGTCACATGTGATAACCTTTGCTTCAGACTCACACGTAATGATGTTATTGAAGAAGACAGCCTGAAAACGTCCCAGGAGGAAGCGGACACCAGAGTCATCTTTCACGCGAAGCATGCAGCTCCTCATGTATCGTCCATCATCATGATAGCTGAAGATACAGACATCATTCTTCTCTGCCTTGCCTTCCACAAAGAAATTGACTGCAGTGTTTATGTGAAATGTGGTACAGCTACTCGAACCAGATATATCAGCATCTCCAAAGTGTCAGCTGCCCTGGGCCATAATGTGTGTGCTTCTCTTCTCGGACTACATTCATTTACAGGATGTGACACAGTCAGCGCTTTTATTGGTCGAGGAAAGCTAGCTGCACTGAAACTGCTTATGACACATGATCACTTCCGAGATGTCATCAGCAAACTTGGGGAAGGGTGGCAGCTCAAAGATGAAATTTTCCAGGTCTTGGAAGAATTTACATGGCGACTCTACGTTATTCGCTCAGAAATCTGTGATGTTAACGTGATGCGCTATGAACTGTTCAGGGTGAAGGACGGACATGTAGAGTCTGCACAGCTGCCCCCCTGTAAGGACTGTCTCTATCTACATGCTGCGAGGGCCAACTATCAGGCTGCCATCTGGTATCGTGCACTGAAGGCAGATCCAAAAGTGCCAAGCCCACTGGAGTGCAAAGGCTGGTCGTTGGGTGACGATGGAGAACTGCTGATAAATTGGATGACAGGAGCAGCAGCTCCGAATGTAGTCCTGGAGTTCCTCTTCTGCAAATGCAAGAAGTCATGCAAGCTGCCATCCTGCCAATGTATTGTGAATGGACTGCCCTGTACTCAGGCCTGTATCCTGCAGGATTGCGAAAACATGAAGGATGACGATGTTGGTGATATGCAAGAAGGTGGATCAGACAGTGACAGCGACATTGAAACCCAATAAACATTTAAGGTTTCCTTTTATGTATAATACAATTTAGTCATACACTGCTTGGTATGAACTGATTTTGCATAAATAGGCTTATACAGGTATCTGGAAAATTCAATTAATTTTGATTATGTATGATGTTTCCACTTTATTTTAATTTTCATATAATACGTTATTGCTGTCATTTTTTTTTTATCAAATACTGTAATGGTCAATCTAAAAAGGTTCCAATGCATATGTAACAACTTATAAGATGCAATTTAAACATAAAGCTTTCAGGTTTGTGGATCTGAATAAATTCCCATGAGTATTTTGTTGCACAGAAATAAAGTGGTCTGCTATTGCGGTCGGAAATATGACGTTTTTATGTTTAGACCCCACCGACAAATCAACGGCTCTATTGACCTTAAGCTGTGAGTCACACATGTCCATCATGCTGCATTGTGTTGCAGATACATATAGCTACCAGGAAATACCAAAATTGTTT
Organism: Palaemon carinicauda; assembly: GCF_036898095.1. Classification (NCBI taxonomy): domain Eukaryota; kingdom Metazoa; phylum Arthropoda; class Malacostraca; order Decapoda; family Palaemonidae; genus Palaemon; species Palaemon carinicauda. Next base: position 43,733,807 of record NC_090731.1, on the reverse strand, counting down.
GGTGCCCCCAGATGGTACCGATTGGTCAAAATCAGGGTGCTGGCTCATGGACTATTAGTAGCAGGTCATGCACCACTGTATCAAAAGCAGCACTGAGATCGAGCAGTATTAAGATACCACATTTATTTTCATCCATCATTTCTAGCATATCTTTTACAACAGAGCAGATGGCTGTCTCCGTAGAGTATAGTTTTCTGTAAGCAGATTGGTTGTCAGGCAAAGCTTCTATTACTTCTAAGTGGCTGACTAGTTGTTCAAGAATTACATATTCAAGCACTTTTGAGACAAAGGATATATTTGAAATAAATCTTTATGAGCTTAATTCCTGGTAGTCCTGTGCATTTTTTCAGAACTGGTGTGACTATAGCCATTTTCTCAGATTAAGTATTATTATTATTATTATTATTATTATTATTATTATTATTATTAAGCTATAACCCTAGTTGGAAAAGCACAATGCTATAAGCCCAGGGGCTCCAACAGGGAAAATAGCCCAGTGAGGAAATGAAACAAGAAAAAATTAAATATTCTAAGAACAGAAACAACAGTAAAATAAATATCACCAATATAAACTGTAAAAAAAATTAACAAAGCAAGAGGAAGAGAAATAAGATAGAATAGTGTGCCCGAGTGTACCCTCAAGCAAGAGAACTCTAACCCAAGGCAATGGAAGACCATGGTACAGATGCTATGGCACTACCAAAGACTAGAGAACAATGGTTTGATTTTGGAGTGTCCTTCTCCTAGAAGAGCTGCTTACCATAGCTTAAGAGTCTCTTCTACCCTTACCAAGAAGAAAGTATCCACTGAACAATTACAGTGCAGTAGTTAAACCCTTGGGTGAAGAAGAATTATTTGGTAATCTTAGTGTTGTCAGGGGTATGAGGACAGAAGAGAATATGCATAGAATATTCCAGATTATTCGGTGTGTGTGTGTGTGTGTGTGTGTGTGTGTGTGTGTGTGTGTAGGCAAAGGGAAAAAGAACCGTAACTAGAGAGAAGGATCCAATATAGTACTGTCTGGCCAGTCAAAAGACCCCATAACGCTCTAGCGGTAGTATCTCAACGCGTGGCTGGTGCCCTGGCCAACCTACTACTTACATTTATAAATGCTTGCATTGGCTATTCTCATTATTATTTCGGCTAGACTAGAAACGTCTCTCTCTCCAGTTACTTCAGATATTGGCATATGATCGATCGCGCAGTTTGTTTTCTTTGCTCTCTTGATAATTCTAGTTATGTCATCTTGTGTTATGTTGTTAAATCGTATTAATTTTGTCTGTGTCCCTAGTGCATCATTAATCTAATGGTGAGTATTTACAAATAATCAGGTTACGTTTTCAATTTTGTTTTTAAAGAATTCTAGAAAATTATTTGCCAGTTCCTTGTCACTGTATCCATCCGGTAGTTTCTTTTCTTTTACATTTCCCATTATACCATTCAGGAGACGAAATAACTTACTTATGCCTGTTGCTGCTTCGAGGATCTTTCTGTTATAGTATTCATTTAGTGTGAATATATTGCGTAACGTAGTTATGGAAAAGAAAAAAAAAATCTTCAACTTATGATATTATATATTCAAAATTGAATAGTATCCACCTGCAAAAGTAAACAATACACTATCAATGATAGTTTGAAATTATTTTTGAGAAACATTAAAAAAAAAATTTTCATTACTTTTCCGGAAATCCGAATGGGGAACTCACTCCATGTTCATAAGATTATTAAAATACTTATATAGTTATCCTTTTTCTCATTATATCTTGAAACATATAAAGTTTATATACGATCTTAGAAAAATCTGATTAAAAAACATGATTCGTCTAGGGAATTCATGATAGAAATAGGAGAAGATAATCTATTGAAATAATCAAAGCATCGTTATTAGACTTGAGCCTTCTCATTTCAAATTTCTAATATAAGGAAAATCATAAGTCAATTCATCTGATGAACCATTACATGGCAGTACATTGCATTAATTTACGATATATATGTATCTAGTAATGATATATATATATATATATATATATATATATATATATATATATATATATATATATATATATATATATATATATATATATATGTCAGGTGAAAAGTACAAGAGAAGTAATGGAGATGAAAGGGAAGTGGAGTAAGGGAAGGTCAATGGGATGTTGCTTAAGAAAAGGACAGATGAGATCTTCATCACTATATAAATAGATATATATATATATATATATATATATATATATATATATATATATATATATATATATATATATATATATATATATATATATATACATATATATATATATATATGTATATGCAGTATATATATATATATATATATATATATATATATATATATATATATATATATATATATATATATATATATATATATATATATATATATATATATCAGCTATTGATTTATTCCGTGGAAAGCGGAGTTTCAATACGAATAATAGTACCAGTGTTATGATATACATCTTTATTGCTTAGCTTTCGGAAAATCTATTTCCATCAGAGCCTAAAATAGGATACATCGTATAAGTTGAAACATAGTATGATGAATATTTAAAACAGAAAATTTAAAATGAACATACAAAAACTTTTTGAAATAAAATAAGAAATTAACATGAAACTATAAAATCAATCTAAATACAAAATAATTGATCAAAGCGCCAGCGCTATAAACTCACATGAAATAAAATTAAACACAATTTATTTCATACGTTACCCCATGTTTGGTTTCAGTTTGTGCTGGAATATTGCCTCCATTATTACTAAGTCTAGGTTACTCTGCGAAGTGGCTAAGATGGAAAAATTCCCTTTGGACATTGGGTGGTCCTCACTTACGGAATGGTCTCTGATGGCTGAATGGGGTGGTTTTGCCATATAATTACCCGTTCTAGGTGAACGACCGAGGTGCTCAGACAATCTTGCACGGTAGTGTCTTTCACTTTTTCCAATATACGATGCATTACAGCGATCACACTTATATTTGTATATGACACCCGAACAAAGATCATCTGGGACCCGGTCTTTAAATTTTAAAAATTTGCTCATAGCATTTGAGGGGGAAAACACGATCTTCAATGATACCTGAGGATAAAATTCACGCACAATTCTACTGCAATGATTTCGTATTTTAAAACTGTGGGACCCCAGATATGGAATAGAAAAGAAGATATTTTTCCGAGGAGCAATTAGTTTCCTTTCACAAGGTGGTAACGTGAGTTTGCTTAGTGTTTTCCCTATATAAGTATCAGTAAAATCATACGGGAATCCATTGTTATATAGTAGTTTTTTAATATAAGTCAGTTCTTTATGAATGTTGAGGTAATTAGAGCAAAGGTTATACGCTCTATAAGTAAGAGTACAGATAAGATTTCTCTTTTATTGTATAGGAATACAAGCGGAGAATTCAGTGCATAAGCCTGTGAACGTTGGTTTCCTGTAGACAGATGTGTTAAACCCAGTACCAAATGCTATGAGCAAATTTTTCAAATTTAAAGACCGGGTCCCAGATGATCTTTTTCCAAGGAAAAAGGCAATTAAAAATTCAAACAGAATGATGCAAGACATACAGGGTTAAACAGATTATTAGCGTTAAGGGGAGAGCGATAACAATACTATATAAAAAAAAACAGCAATGACATTAAAGAATAAAAACTAGTGTGATACACATGCGGTACATGGCTCCCCCACTAAAAAGATATATAAGCGAAATAGAGTGTCACACTCTGGTGAAGCGTACTGTAAACAGGTCATATTTCAGGAGATATGCAGGATTAAGTCAATAGTGGAGACCCAGCCTTCTTTGCTATGAATGCTTAGTAAGAATGCCCTAGTTTTTCGACGGATTACAAAGAAAGGTCCCCTGTAAAGTAGTGTTTGAGGTGTCTTGCTGGTGTCGTTGCGCAGGGACACGTGCCATGCATTGTACAAATCTGTCAGTATGTGTGGCTTTGCTATGGGTTCTTAAATCTGGTGAAATGGAGTAATTTTCCCATAACATGATGTAGGCATAGGATATTGTCGGATGAGGTTATCAACGGAATAAATTGAGCAGGGACGACCATCGTGTTGCCCTACATCATTTCAGCTGCCGAGACATCAAAGGTGTACTTAGGAGTGGTCCTTAGTCCCATGAGTATCCAGGGAAGCTGAATTAGCAAGTTGGAGTCCTTGCAGGTGGACATCAGACAGCCTATGTATTTCTTGACAGGGCATTGGTAACCGGATTAATTTTCCCAGTGATGTGTTGAAGGGTACAATTGTATTAAGCCACGGTGTAGAGATGTTGGTGTTAAAGGGGTGCACCAGAGTTTTGTGGTCTGTGCGAATGATAAAAGGCGTATCCTCCAAGTAATAGACAGCTAAGTGCAGTGCCAGTTATTCGCAATTGAAGGTAGAGTACCCGGATTCCACCTTGTACAGTTTCCTACAGAAGAATGTTGATGGGCGGGGTGAGTCATTGACCACCTGCTTGGGTAATGCTCCACTAGCGATGTTGCTGGCATTGTTGGAGAGAAGGAGAGGTGCATGTTGCACAGGAAAAGTGAGAGCAGAAGCAGTTGATAGGGCAGTCTATGCATTGTAGAGGGCCACTTATTGAAGGGGACCCCACTTCGTGTCTTGTGGCTTGCCCTAAATGGAGGCATAGTGGGGGCCACGAATGATGGCAATGGCTGGCAGGAAACGGGGATAATAGTTGATCATGCCAAAGAATTCTTTTAGAGCTCTAACGGTCAGGAACATGGGGAAGTTCTGAACGGCTGCTACCTTCACTGGGAGGGGTCGACTCCTTTAGGAGTAAGGTGGTGCCCTAAAAACGATATTACTTTTATGCCAAAGGTACACCTGTTATGCTGGACTAAAAGATAGTTCTGATACAGGAGGCCGAGTACCATGCGTAGGTGACGGAGGTGGTCTTCTTTAGAGGAAGAGAAATCAGGTATGTTGTTCACATAACGTACACATAATGGGAGGTCCCCTAAGATGCCACCCTTGAGCCTTGAAAAATGGCCCGATAATAAAAAAAAAAAAAGGGCAAAGCAGGAGTATCGGAGCTCCCCTAAGATGCCATCCTTGAGCCTTGAAAAATGGCCCGATAAATAAAAAGGGCAAAGCAGGAGTAATTGGAGGTGTGTGCACTGATGGGGGCGGTGATGGTGGTCTTGGGGATGTCTTCTGGGTTCATGGGCTCCCGATAATACCCCTTTCAGGATGCCGAGCATGGAGAAAACCTTCGCTTTGTGCAAGTAGGAGGTCACGTCGATCATTTTTGGGGAATTCGTAGTGATCTGGTTATGTCTACATGCCCAGACGCCTGTAATACATATACTGATGCAGACAGCCATGTTTCTTCAGGACGATGTGTAAAGGTGGCGACCAGAGGCTTGAGGTCTTTTGGCAAAGGCCCATTTATGACATTTTGGCAAACGTTTGTTCAGCGGCTGCCAAATGATCCGGTGCTAGATTTTTTAATCTGGCATACACTGTGGGCTTGATGTCCTGATATGGTGATAAATACCATGTTCAGCGGGAAGCAGGAGTGTTTGACAAAGTTCTTGATGGAAAACTTCTAGGTACGACAAGGTCGGAGGAGGTGCATTGGAGAGGTGTTGAAGAGTGTGAATCCGAGTTGACTAACCTATGATGAGTAACATCAACCAGGAGTTGTAAATATGAGAGGAAGTCCGCACCAAGGACTGGTAATGTGACCCCAGACACGGAAAACTTCCTAATATTTTTGATATTTCCAAACAATTATCTGAGGGTTTCATAACCGTGGGTTTTATCGCAGATCCGTTAGCAGCTATCAGACGGATGTCGGTAGACTTGGACAGACTGCACAAAAAGATAGTTTTAGAAGCATTATCCAATTAGAAAAGCTCCATATTAAGAAATTGCCTGTAAAAGCATTGAACAACAGATTTATTTTTTTCTTGAACCTAATATAACTTCCACTGGAAACAGAATAATTATATTGTCAGGTATCCATAAGCCAGGTAATGGAAAGTGAAAAGCAAGTGTCTGGAGCTTATCTTGAAGAAACATAAAGGCCCAATGAAGTCTTTCAAAATTAATCGTTTGCGGGAAATAGCTTCTAGCTAAAAGCGCAAGTCAAGAGCTTTGAATTACTAAGATTGCACATATTAAGGCGATCTAACAGGCTTTACAAGCATTCCCGAGGCGAATAAATAATCGTCTCTCTCGCAGCCAGATGAAATGGTGCTCAAGACAACTTCACTCAGCTTAGAGAACTTCATATGAGTCCAATGTTTCAAACATCGAATTATAAGGCTATCCAAGATCTCTAATATGTGAATTAACGATAGAAAATAATACATTTGACTTTATAACAATCTGCATAAATTCTTTGGATTCGGGTGTAGAGAATTAAGCAATTTTATCTCTATAAATTAAAAATAATCTGATCACATTTTCGTCTTCAGTACAGAAAAAAGTTCAAGATAAAGTTCATGAACGTATGATAAAAAGTGCGTTATAACCATGTTTTTCCTTTAAGTCATACATGCAATATCTGAGAATAAAGAGAGAGAAGAAAAGAAACTCGGGAAGGCGCAAATTACCTGATGTTAGGGAATGACCAAAATAGGTGGATAGGGGAAGTAGAATGCTAAAGAAGGGGAAGGACTTGGTAAGTGAATATAACTATCACAAACGTAACTTTAATAAGGAAAGAAATTATGCAATATCAACAATTAGAAGTATATAGTCCATTAAATGTCGAGCTAGGTACTAATTTACAGACAAGAGAAGTAAACCTTAGACATGGAGCTCATATATCAAACCGTTAAACGGGACTGTTAATGTCTTATTGAGTTGCTCAATTAAAAAGAAAGTTTTCATAATATAATCAGAATAACCAATAAAAAAAAATAGTATAGAATCATGAACAGTTTGACATACTTTAGCGAAAATAATTAAAATCATAGATATTGAAATGGTGACTTCACTTTAGATTTTGCTGAACGAATTAAGAACAGTTGAAAATGTTGAGTTTCAAAGATACATAAATGAATTCAATTATTAATAGGATCTAGAAAAAAAAATACTCTAGGAATGTTATTGGGATAATGTCACAAAAAGTGACCTTTGCCTTAATTGTAGAGAAAGTTAAGATTTTTAATAGTTGAGGATATAAAAAAAAATCTTTATATTTATTACATTCGTTTACATTCGTGCAGAAGTTTTCTTCTAGTTACTATGTGGTTACTCCATAAAAGTTACATTTTCATAGATTGAAGTTGTGTTAAACTCCATGTTACTAATGGTCTCTTCCTCTCTTTATTTTCATAAAATTTTTGATTAGATTTCTAATGATTCTTAATAAATTTGAAGTTAATAAAGATACTTGGAGTTAAATCTATTGTATTAGAAATGGGTGATATCAATCACTTTAGTAGGTTAATGTGAATATTAAGATATATTTTTTTTAATTCAAATATGCAAAGTGTGTTTACATTATAATATAAGTGAGCATGCAATAGCAGAGAAGTATTGTTAGAATAGATAGGAGAGGGGTTGAGATTCCTATTTCAGGCAAAACTCTGAATATAAATGATTGCATATATGTGTGTAGATGATGAATGAAGTAAAATATAATTACAAGTGTATTTTGTTTTGGTCAAAGTTAACCCCGAAGATCCGCTACACTGAGAATGTGCTGTTATCTGCTGCTCTAATTGACATAAAAGTATGATCATCTACTAAGTCGATATTTCGGATACACAGCCTTTCCTAAAAGCGGATTAAACAAAAATTGTGTTTTCCTCAGAATTTATACGAATTTATCTTTCTTCACATTCACGTAGTTTCAATTCAGTGAAAATCTTTTATTAGAATATTCAAGTGTAATAAAGATAGGTGAGAAAAAGCTGGATTAGATACAATTGCTTCCTGTAAATATATAGATAACGAAATCATGATGAAGAGATGGGTTCCTGAAATACACAAGGCATTTATTCTGACTTAACCAAAGCTTTTGCTAATAGAACGAGAGTTTTTAACAAACTATAGAAATTCAAATGAGTCATTATCAGCTGTGGCTCAAAGTATTATATTCAGCAGAATTGATAATTCTCTTGATAAATTCCTTTATTTAGAATAGCTTGTTTATTATTTTGAAGTCCTTTTCTGAATTTGCATAATATCAGATAGCAGAGAATCAGTATGCATAAATATATATATATATATATATATATATATATATATATATATATATATATATATATATATATATATATATATATATATATATATACATATATATATATATATATATATATATATATATATATATATATATATATATATATATATATATATATATATATATGTAAGATTATCGATATCATTTGCGGTAGCTATTCAATGTTATATTTAAAATCATTGTAGAAATCAATATTTAGGAAAATTTTCAGTCCGGAGTTCTACAAACTTTAAGATGTGGAAATGAACACACCCCATTGCTACATCTATTGCCATCATTATAAATGGGTAGAATAGGAATGAATTTTATCTTATTTCACTCATTATAACACACAATCATGCTCGCGATAAGACCTGAGAACACTCTAACTGTATGCCAAGTTTGCATAATACACAATACAAAAGGCTTAGATTAAGAAAGAATAGCAACAGAGTACCCCCCCCCCCTTCTCTCTCTCTCTCTCTCTCTCTCTCTCTCTCTCTCTCTCTCTCTCTCTCTCTCTCTCTCTCTCTCTCTCTCTCTCTCTCTCATTACCTTACTGGCCATCACTGGATCTGATATATATGGATATGGACAGTTTCTTTTTCTGGAAACTGTCGATTGGTTGATTGATTAGGGGTATTATTGCATCTTGACATCAAAGTTCACTGGCTCCGATATCATTTGTTAACAATAAAATAGAGAAGAGAATTCAAGTTTGGAATTGTCTTGAATAATATTTTCAGATCGGGGACACATTCCTCTCTGTATTTTGTCAACTATTAGAGAATATTCTCACGGACTGCAAGCAAGAATATGTGGTGGTCAATGAAAACCTACTTATGATTCATACCAGGTACTTAATCGCCATAATTATAAGCCTGAAACAAATTAACGAGTAAAATATATAAAAAAAAGAATATAAGAAACAATTTCATTAAGTGAGGCACTAAAGACAATGTCCTAAAGGAATAGTGTGCCGGTACAAGGTCCTAAAACTAAATACTTGTGAACCCCTAATGTCACAATGATCGAAGTCGTTTTAAAAAATATACTCCAGCAGGAGTCACAAAGACTCAATGATATTAGTTGGGGGGATAGTTTCATTAGTCTTAGGAAACTATCGACCCAATTCGACAGTCCAATTTTGATAGATTACTTATAAGATATATAAAACCAACAGTACTTGATTTACAACAATCAAGTAATTTAAGAGCTTTTTTACTTATATACCAATGAAATTGAACACACACACACACACACACACACACACACACATATATATATATATATATATATATATATATATATATATATATATATATATATATATATATATATATATATATATATATATATATATATATATATATGTTGAGAGAATGGAAAATGGCTGTCTGCTAAAGAAGGTGATGAATGCAAGAGTTGATGGGAGAAGTACAAGAGGAAGGCCAAGATTTGGGTGGATGGATGGTGTGAAGAAAGCTCTGGGTGATAGGAGGATAGATGTGAGAGAGGCAAGAGAGCGTGCCAGAAATAGGAATGAATGGCGAGCGATTGTGACGCAGTTCCGGTAGGCCCTGCTGCTTCCTCCGGTGCCTTAGATGACCGCGGAGGTAGCAGCAGTAGGGGACTCAGCAGTATGAAGCTTCATCTGTGGTGGAAATGTGGGAGGTTGGGCTGTGGCACCCTAGCAGTACCAGCTGAACTCGGCTGAGTCCCTGGTTAGGCTGGAGGAACGTAGAGAGTAGAGGTCCCCTTTTTGTTTTGTTTCTTGTTGTTGTCGGCTACCCCCCAAAATTGGGGGAAGTGCCTTTGGTATATGTATGTATGTATATATATATATATATATATATATATGTATATATATATATATATATATATATATATATATATATATATATATATATATATATATATATATATATATATGTATATATATATATATATATATATATATATATATATATATATATATATATATATATATATATATATATATATATATTTATATACATATATATATATATATATATATATATATATATATATATATATATATATATACATACATACATATATATATATATATATATATATATATATATATATATATATATATATATATATATATATATATATATATATATATATGAGTTATTTGTATGTAGGTTGCATAAAATTTTCCATAATTAACATCAGCCGTTGCAATCAGATCTTCCTAAGCTGCACAACCCTATATGTAGTACAAGGTATTGGGTTAATTCTAACAGCTATGCTTCTCCATCATGAGGCAACACACTATAGCGCATTCTAATATTTTTTTTTTTAGGGCTGTGACCACATTATAGAATGATATTCCCAATAAGAAAGTTGAATTATTGGATCTTCAGGATTTCAACCTTTAGTAAATGCTTTTTTTTTTTTTTTTTTTTTATTTTATTTTTTTTTTTTTTAATTTGGCGAGCAATGTGACATAAGTAACGTTTAATAGTTTAAATATGACTGATCTATTTTACCGCAGTTACTGATTTTAGAATATTTTATATTTGTCATTCATTACTCCTATGTAATTTATTAGCTATTGAGTTGAAGATTAGGTTCATAAAGACCCATGACAGCGAAGGACAAAGATTCAGCTTGCTAGTGGAAAATCCATCTACATTTCCTGTAAGTGGAAGCAGAAATACAAACACGTAGTAAAAGAATACGCAATTAGGAAAACAGATCTACATAACTACATAAATTATATTTAATTTAAAAATGTCCTTTTTTTGTTATGGCAAATGTTCTTACTAAAAGGAGATGGCAAGTTACCTTTACTTGTAAAGGTTCAAGATTAAGTAAAAATATAGTTATATTTTAAAATAAAAATTATTAATATTTATCTAAACTAATTTATAAATATTACAAGATTAACAATAATGTTTTTAGTGCATGCTATTAGCAAATATAAATCAAAGACTGATGAAGGCTTTTGTATACTAGAAGTTCAAAGGCAAATTCAAAGTCAAATATTCGCCTTCCTACCTATCCAGCGGGTGAATTAAGCAGGATGTGAAGCTAAAGAACAATTTCCTTAGCATATTTCTGTTGAATTTAGAGAGTCGAATGGATTTGAATTATATTATTTTTCTTACATAATTTAAGAGAGGGGTGATTTTCAAAGTGAGTTTTATGTTTCTTTACCTTTTCTTTGATTTTCTTAAACGAGCGTGTCTTTGTGGCCGCTGTAGCGAGCTTTGTATAATTTACATCTAAGTGAAGAAATATATCAATATCGGTAAAGAAATATAAAGATGTTGGTGACAAGACATCATTCATTATGTTCTTTGTTATCTCACACTGCATTTTTATATATAAATCTATATTATAAGATCTGTTCCTTTTCGGTATTATTTAACAATTGTCATTTAAGCAAAAATAACTGTTTCCAATCATATAAAGTATAATATGAATAATAGAGATATAATTTCAAAGGCTAGTAATTCCAAACATAGTTAAACGATAAATTTATACCGAAAAAGAACCAGAGGTCGAAATTTCGTCCAAATCCTTCAAGTTGTTTTGACGTTATCTCTAAAATGGCAGGAAATGTAGATCAGGGTACGGATCATCTTAGAAATTTAATTGGGTAGTAGGTAGGCCAAAGCACCAGCCACCCATTGAAATACCACCACTAGAGATTTATGCGGTCCTTTGACTGACCAGACAGTACTACATTGGATCCTTCTCTCTGGATGCGGTTCACTTTCTCTTTGCTTACACATACACCGAATAGTCTGGCTTATTCTATACATATTCTCCTCTGTCCTCATACACCTAACAACACTGAGATTACCGACCAATTCTTCTTCGCCCAAGGGGTTAACCACTGCACTGTAATTGTTCAGGGGCTACTTTCCTCTTGTTAAGGGTAGAAGAGACTCTTTAGCTATGGCAAGCAGCTCTTCTAGGAGAATGACACTCCAAAATCAAACCATTGTTCTCTAGTCTTGGGCAGTGCCATAGCCTCTGTACCATGGTCTCCCACTGTCTTAGGTTAGAGTTCTCTTGATTATAGGTACACTCGGGCGCACTGTTCTATCTAATTTCTCTTCCTCTTATTTTATTAAAGATTTTATAGTTTATATAGGAAATATCTACTTTAATATTGTTAATGTTCTTGAAACATCCTTGGTTCCTTTCCTCACTGGGTTACTTTCCCTGTTGGAGCCCCTGGGCGTGTAACATACTGCTTTTCCAACTAGAGTTGTAGCGTGCCAAGTAATAAAAATAATAATAATTTGAACCAAAACCTATCTACGGTGGAAAATCGTCAAAATCAGCTTGGTAGTTTTGACGTAATCCTGTCCACGGACAGACCGACCGACAAATAGAAAAAAAAACACAGGCAGAGAAACAGAAAAAAAGACAAGTTTGGATCTAAAATCTGGATCCGAAAGTTACAGAAGTCGTTCATTGTCAATGATCTATCTGTGGTGGATATTTCGTCTAAATCTGTCTATTTGTTTTTACGTTATCTGAAAAATGGCGAAAAATTCCAGTCTCGAACTAGATGATCCAGATCCGGATCATATACAAAGTTTGTTGGTGTCGTACTTGACCTAAGATCTATCTGTGGTGGAAATTTCGTCAAGATCGGTAAAGTAGTTTTGACATAATACTGTCCACAGACAGACAGAAACACAGACAAAAAAATAAATACACCGACTCGATTTTATAACTTCTTTGGTGGAGATAATAAGATTATTACCATTAAATTTGATTTCATCATCTGTGACAAAATCATTACCCGGAGATCAAAGCAACTGCTAGACCATAGAGAATATTCGACTTGAGATTGAATTTCTTGAATGAAACTGTTGATAATGTAATTTTAGCTAACCAAACAAAGACTCGTCCCTGAAATTAGAGAAAAGGAAATAATCACCAATATACGAATGAAGCTTTGCAGATGAAGCCAGTGGCTCATAATCTTAGGTATATGAAATTTTCTCCAATGAATTTCGTAGTGGCTGCAAAGGTAATGGGCAAAGGTGTCTGATTTTAGTTTCAGTATTATCCGAAGAGATGCTCAACAACAGTTGTATTCTCCCCAATAACCAATTTAAACTCACGGTCTCGAGTTGGGATCGATCTGCTGCCATGTGAATGCTAAGCGAACGCGTTATCGCTGTACTTGTCCAGTACAGAGAGTAAGGAAAAAGATTGACAAACGGAAGTGCACAGGTAAAAGGAGGAGGTAGACAGAAAAAGCATAGTGATGATAAGATCTAAACTCTGTGGTTATAGCAAGTTGAGCCATAGAATAGGAATAGGCCTACAGTAACTTGACTAG
>NC_090731.1:43700254-43715254 GCF_036898095.1 Palaemon carinicauda | reverse complement strand
TTTTGATATCATTTGTGGACAATAAAAAAGCCTTTGAAAAGGTGCACCGGCCAATTTTGTGGAGAGTCCTGTGTTATTGTAGAATTTTTCCCGAATATGTTTATTTGATGAAGTCTGTCCATGGGTATTGCAAGTGCAATGTTAATGTTAGTGGGGTTCTATCAAATGACTTTCTAGTGAACAGAATACTCCAGGGGAATGTGTTGTTACCTATTCTGTTTGTCCTCCGCATGGATTTTTAAATGTTTAGAACAGTTAGGGATTGTGGTAAAGAATTAGACTTGATTGGTAATAGGAAATTAACTGATCTGGAATATGCTAGTAACACTGTCCTTATTACCCGACCACAAAAGGATTTGCCATGGGTGCTTATCATAATACATGAAATATCACAGGAGGTTAGGCTCAAGATAAATAGAAGAAAGACAGAGATGATGAATATCCAATGGAAGATGAAATATCACTGGAAAGAGATGGGGTTAATGAGGTAAGAATCATTCAAATATTTATTAACTATGATATCTATTATAGAAATCAGGCAGGCTTTGATAGTGAGTATTCAATACCTGACCAAATCCATGTCTTTAACCTGATAATGGAAAAATCTACATAGTATGACAAACCAATATTCTTGGCACCCATTAACTATTAGAAAGCTTTTGGTTATATCAAAAACTCAGCAGTAATGACAAACCTTCAATACAAGGAATAGAAGAATCTTATTTTAGATCACTTTAACATAGCTAGACAGAAAGTACACCCATCCTAAAACTACATAAAGATAGTGAGATAATTCTGATTGAGAAAAAAAGTTAGTCAGAGAGACCACATCTCTCTTAAATTGTTCAGAGTATGCATAAAAGATGTTTTTAAGAATTTATAATGGGAAATACAGGAACTAATATTGATGGATACCTAAAGAACTTAAGATATGCATGAAACATAGTGGTGTTTAGTGAATCATGAGAGGAATGACAAAAGATGCTAGAATATTTGAATAGCGTAAGCAGAAATGTTAGACTGAAAATGAATATAGGTAAGAACTAAGATTATACTGAATTAAAATGCATGAAGAATACAAATGAAAGTTATAGATGAACCATTACAGGCTGTTAATGAATATACGTACTTAGGACAGACATTGTTTCCCCAGGACACAATAACCATATTAAAAAAACGAAAAAACAATAAGGATATGTATGGGATGGAGAGCATTTGGTGAAAAATGATATTGTGCAGTGCAAAGTGCTACTTTCTCCCCCCCCCCCAAAAAAAAAAAAAATGAGATGTTCCTACCAGTATTAGCTTACACAGAGACTTAGACCCTTGCTAAAGCCTTACAACCCAATGAGCTAGAGAAAGATAATGATAGGAATACACACTAAGATAAAGTAAAGGGACAACAAATAAGGTTTATGGATGAACCTCTAGAGATGTTCAATGAATATACATCCTTGAGGTAGACAGTAAGTGTTTTCCCAGGTCATGAAACAGAAATTAAAATCATGGCATGGATAGCATTATACATATATATATATATATATATATATATATATATATATATATATATATATATATATATATATTTATATATGTTTATATATATAAATGTATATATATATATATATATATATATATATATATATATATATATATATATATATATATATATATTTGAAGTAGCTCCTTTCATTCGTTTTAACATGTTAAAATCTGGTAGGTAAATTTAGATCATATTGAAAATAGAAAAAGTGAAACAATTCTGGGATTTAATGAATGGAGATTATTTTTTCTTGGAGACAAAAAATTATTATCATTGTGTGTTCCATAATTAAGCCTTTGATTTATTTTTCTTATTATTATTTAACAGTGAAAGCATGGAAGCGAGAACAACATAATTTGCTCCTTAAAGTCAGAAGCTAAAAATTATATTTCTGTTTTTTTTTTATTTTCAGGTTAGTGATGAGTCTATAATTTCCATTTTTGTACCAAATATTTCAAAACTTTTGGGCAAGGGCTATGCCGTAATCAATAGATTATTTCTACATATTGAATGTTTAAAAAACTCATCATGCAAACATTTGAGCATCAAAATTACTTAACCATCAAAGATATTATCCATATCAGTGAAATTAATTAACGTTTACAGTACAGTGAAAATAAATAAATGAGTTGAGTCGTTCGAAATGGTTGGCTCTCTTTTTGCGACATATCTATTGAAAACCATTCTGTAGGTTATATAATGGTGTAGAATATTTATTACGTTATGCATATCTACCACGCATAACTTGTTTCTTTCAATTCATTAACAAGAATTTAGAATCATCCAAAATATTGTATAATTAGCAACCTTCGAAAAGCATTTAAAACATATTTGAAATTATTTCATATTTATTTCTATTTTCTTTTTCTTCACCCACCTTTATCCCTACAAGAAGGGGTCGGTTGTCTGATGCACCCTCTCTAATGCCTTTGATAAAGGCTTCTTCTTCCATCAAATTTCTCTTCTCTATATCATCCCTCACCTTATCCCACTATCTAATTCTCTGCTTCCCTCTCGATCTTCTCCCCGTTACAGACTCCTCCCAAGCCCTCCTCACTCCCTCACAGCCATCCATCCTTAACGCGTGTCCTTACAATTGAATCATGATAGTGTTATCATCTCAGTAATCTTTACCGCACCTGCCATTTTTCTTATTTCATCTTTTCCAATCTTTGAACCAGGGATATTCCCATAATCCACTTTAACATCCTAATCTCTCTTTTTTCAAGCTTTGCTTCCTCTTTTCTTATTAAAGTCCAAGTTTCTGATCCATACATTAACACTAGTCTTATAACTGTGCTACAGATCTTGACTTTTACCTTGATTGACATTTTCATATCACATACAACACCTTCTACTTTCCTTATGATGGTTTTTCCTATTCTCGTGTTCAGCGTCATATCATCTCTCCTGTTTAACAGTAGATCCCAACTACCTAAATTTTTCTGCCGTTTTATAACTCCTCCTCTACTTACATGCATAGCTATCCTGTCCTTACCTTACTTACTGCTAACCATGGATTCAGTCTTATCCCCATTCACCCTCAAACCACCCTTTTCCAGAACCTCTTGCCACTCTACAACCCTTCTCCGTAATTCTTCCTCATTTTCATCATCAACCACCGAAACATCTGCATATAACAATCCCAATACCTCTTCAGTTCTGACCCCTTTACTCAACACACCCATAAACAACACGAATAAAAACAGACTTAAGACTGATCCCTGATGAAATCCAACACTAACTTCAAATTTGTCTGTTATTACTTTTGTCCTTGTTCTTTGGTAAATAAACTATACCATACTAAACAACTTCTCCGAGACCTTCCTCTTCCTCAGGCACCAAAAACATCACTTCTCTTTGTATTCTGTTATAAGCCTTCTCGAAATCTACAAGAGCAGGAAAGAGCTTCTGATTTCCATCTAGTCTCCTTTCTTGTTAATTACTTGCTATAAAAATTACATCCTCAGTGCCTCTCCCCCTCATGAATCCATAAGGTTGTTTCCCAATGTCTACAATCTCTCTCAATCTCTCCTCTAGTACCCTCTCTTACACTCCCAAATACTACTCTGTTAATTGATTCCTCTGTAATTACTGCATTCCATGGTGTCACCTTTGTGCTTAAATATAGATATAGATATATATATATATATATATATATATATATATATATATATATATATATATATATATATATATATATATATATATATATATATATATATATATATATATAGATATAGATATATATATATATATATATATATATATATATATATATATATATATATATATATATATATATATTTATATATATATAACGGATTTTGAGCGAAGCGAAAAATCTATTTTTGGGCGAAATGGCCATGTCGTCCTGATGGAAGTTCCTATTGGGTAGCTTCCTAGGGTATATTACAACTACAGCGATATTCCCAGAGAATTTACCTTAAGGTACCAGAATTCTAACTCCTGGAGCGAATATCCCTAATGAAAGGGATATCGCGACATATCAGAGGACGTATTCTTGACACGCCACATGGCAATCTGCGCCCCAAACAGAGATAACACATCGAGGGGTCAGTTGGCAAGAAACGAAAACAGGAAAGAAAAAGGGGGAGCTACTCCCAAGGCTCCCTCTTCTCCAGTTTCGTGAGCGTGCCTGCCGCCAATCCTGGCGCCATCTGTATTCCTTGTAGCGTACACGAGGTGCTACAGATACTGTATGTAGGGAGGGGTCCTACAGCCCTTTCATTGAAAGGGAAGGGCAGGTCCATCAGGACGACATGGCCCTCTCGCCCAAAAATAGATTTTTCGCTTCGCTCAAAATCCGTTTTTTGGGCTCAAGCCATGTCGTCCTGATGGAAGTATACCAGACCATTACTGTATCTGTGGATTCTCAGAACGTGCCGTACTTCCCGGAGGTAATTTTTCCGGGTCAACTAGACCTAGAGACCTAAGATGTTACCGTTATACATCTTTTCAACTAACCATAAACCATGTTAGAGCTTCCTGCCCCCTACAGGGAAGAGTCCTACTAGACTCTGGAAAAGTCTCGAAGAGTACATATACCTATGTATGAATACCAGGCAAGCTAATATAGTGGTCTCACCCTATATTAAGTAAAGTATAGTTTGTAGAGAACCACTGCGTCAATATGAAATATCGACCAGTTCCCCGCACAATACTTGTATTGGACAAAGGTTTATATCCGCATAGGAGGAAACTTGTAAAACCGCCACCGTCCCCTTCTTGGACGGAATCCTCCCGTTAAGGGAAAGAATAAACCAATGCAACATAGCTTGCATAAAGGAACAATTCTATTAGAATTATCCCAGATAACGTACATAGAATGAATGCTCAATTATACCAATAAATTGACACAGGTGAAGGAGACGCAAGGTTCTCAAGAACAAGTTTATTGACAAACATTAAATAGATAGGTTAACAACAATATATATATATATATATATATATATATATATATATATATATATATATATATATATATGTATATATATATATATATATATATATATATATATATATATATATATATATATATATATATATAAGAAGAGGATAACCCAAAACTTTAAGCATAAGTATGATAGTAAACAGAACTTGTTTATCTGAAAGAAAAACATTATTGCCACTTTTAAGATACCGAGGTATCAAAGTCATAAAAGTCTGTATTACAAATCAATCACATTAGCGTTAGAAAACGCTCGGCACACATGTCTGCACTTATGCTAGGTTCACCTTTGGAAATGGAACAGTCTATGTGGGCAACTCAGTGCCCTCACTTAGTTTGTAGTACCGTATGTAACTACACACTCACCCTGGAATTAATCGTCCTAATTAAAACCCCTGTTCCTCGCAGAGTTAAACAGTAGGGTTAACAACGCGACCCACTGCTACCACAGATCTCTTTAGTTCCTCTACTTGCTTTGCATAGTGGCGAAAGAACACTCTGGAAGACTTCCAGCCAGTGTATGAACGGACATGTTCAAAATCCATACAATTAAAGAAATTTAAGGATGAGGCAACTTTCCTCGGATCGTGACCTGCGGGTGTACTGTCAGGATCCGCTCTGCGAATAAAATATGTGATCTTCGCTCTGAGTTGATTCAGAGATAAATTTGAGCCTGATGTTTCTCCCCTGAATAGTTGACCACCCTTGAAGTCTGAAGTTCTACGAAGATAGACCTTTAGGCATTCTACTGGACATAGAGATGCATCTTCTTCCAGAGGGCAGATTCTCCAGGGCCCCCACCTGTTGGTGGGTAACTCATTCTTGGCGAGAAACGTAGGATCCGGAAACAGGTTCAGTTCTCCCCCATCCAGGAACTGAACACGACCTGCCTCTCTCGAGAGGGCTACAATCTCACTAACCCTGGCCCCGGATGCGAGTGCAAATAGGAAAATAACTTTTCGTGTCAAATCCTTTAACGCACACTCCTCATTGCTCAACAGAGAAGCGAAATGAAGAACTTTGTCTAAAGACCATGAACTGGGCTTTGGAGGTGCTGAAGGTCTGAGCCTAGCGCAGGCTTTCGGAACTTTATTAAAGATCTCGTTACCGAGGTCGACCAGGAAGGCATATAGAATGGGTCTTGTCAAAGCAGACTTACACGCCGAAATCATGTTAGCTGCCAACCCTTGACCATGGAGGTGGATGAAGAAATATAAGC
Source organism: Palaemon carinicauda (assembly GCF_036898095.1). Lineage (NCBI taxonomy): Eukaryota > Metazoa > Arthropoda > Malacostraca > Decapoda > Palaemonidae > Palaemon > Palaemon carinicauda. Next base: position 43,709,020 of record NC_090731.1, on the reverse strand, counting down.
AGAAGTCTGTCGAGATCTCCTGCGGATTCTTCGCCTTGACAAAGGCCACCCATTTTCTCCAAGATGACTCATATTGCCTTCTAGTGGATTTGCACTTATATTCCTCTAGGAAGTCTATGCTGGCTTTCGAAATCCCGAAACGCTTTCTCACCGCTAGGGAGAGAAAATCATGAGCTGCAGGGTCCGGGTTTTCTGTAATGAAGCGCAGACAGTCGACTTCTGGACTCGCTGGGTCAGAACTGGATGTGGTAGCGGTAGAAACTTCAGCTGTAGTTCCAATGCCAGGGGGAACCACACTCTGTTCGGCCACTTATGGGCCACTATTGCCGCTACCCCCTTGAAGGATCTCAGTTTGTTGAGGACCCTCAACAGAAGGTTGTGAGGAGGGAACAGATAAATCCTGGACCATCTGTTCCAGTCGAGGGACATCGCGTCCACTGCTTCCGCTAAGGGGTCCTCGTACGGGGACACATACAGGGGCAACTTCTTGTTGTCTTTCGTCGCAAAGAGGTCTATCTGCAGTTCTGGGACTTGATTCAGAATGAAGGAGAATGATCCTGCGTCTAAGGACCATTCCGACTCTATCGGTGTGAACCTGGATAGAGCGTCCGCTGTCACATTGCGGACTCCTTGAATGTGAACTGCCGACAGGTACCACTTCTTCTTTTCCGCCAATCGGAAGATGGCCAACATCACATGGTTGAGAGGTGGTGACCTCGATCCTTGTCGATTCAAGCATCTCACAACTACCTAGCTGTCCATCACCAACCTTATGTGGATCGAGTGACGCGGGGAGACTTTCTTTAACCCTGGATAGGTATGCTCCTCGGACACCCCTTTAAGGGTATACTCGGACGCGAACGACCCCGACGCCAAAAAAAATTCTTGAAAAATCAGTTTTTGTAGTAACCTCTTTTTTTCTTTTGCCAAAAAAAACTTCAATGAATGCTTAAAACAACTGTAAAGATAAATACTACTCATCTGCAGAAAAACTATTTATTATAAATATTTTAAAAGATTAAGTAGAAAAAAAAGACCTGACATAAAAATTCATAAAAAAAAGTTTATACATATATACACAAATCCTTTTAAGAATTGATTCTTGAATGTTTAGGACACATCTTGATGTATTTTGGATGAAGTCAGACCCATGGAGGTGAAGATCTGAAATGAGAAAAAAAAGGTAACTTTTTTTGGCCAAAAAAATTTGTCCAAATTTCATGAATTTTTTTGGGTACCCAAATGAAATAGGAAGTGGCTATTTTTTTAGGGAATAAACATATGTTATCCTAAAATAGAAATATGTAAAAAAAATCTTCATTATTTTGTAAATTACATTTATATCAGGGGCCATATCTAAAGGTAATTTTTTGAGTACTTACAAATTTCGTAAAAAAATACATATATTTAATATATAATATGATATTTATGCAGGTAAAAATATACCAAAATATCACAAATTCTATAGGGAACAAGAATATATATAGATAGGGCAACTTACGCTTCGGATATGTCCACAAAATGGCCGCTAACCACACTGACTCAGACTCCCTAATCTGCCACTTGAAATGTAGGAAGGGTATGTCAATTTCAAGGTGTTATTTACTAATCTAATTATTATTGGATATGCATAAAAATTGTATGGTGGGTTGCTGGATATATTGTCGATTATTTTACGATTTTAAAATTAAAATTCTGACCCCAAAAAAATTTTTTGAAGGGAAATAAAATCGAAAAAAAAACAAAAATGTGAAACAATATAATATTTTAGCTAAAAAAATTTGATGATATTCAATCAAAAAAGAAGTAAACAAAATTTTCCGACAAATAAACATCTAGAGGAATCATTACTCTGTGATAGTTCCTTAATACATAGTAATTTTGAAAGAAATGGGAAAAAACGAAAAAATGGCAATCACCGGAAAATCGAACACATACCTATATATACGCCATATCTGGCTAAAAAAAAGATAGGCATGGGTAGCCAGATCATCTAGAAACACTTTCCAACACTATAAAAATATAAGTTTTGCGACACTACTTGCCAATTCCTTACGGTAACATAACTAAGCAAAAAAATGCAAAACAAATAAAAAGGGGCACTCGCGGCAAAATGGCTAACATTCTAATATACGGGATTTCAGAAAAAAAAATTTAGCCACGTGCTAGGCAAACAATCAAGGCACATTTTCCGACAAATAAACATCTAAATGAATCATTACTCTGTAATAGTTCCTTAGTACGTAATAATTTTGAAAGAAATGGGAAAAAATGAAAAAATGGCAATCACAGGAAAATCGAACACATACCTATATATACGCCATATCTGGCTAAAAAAAAAGATAGGCATGGGTAGCCAGATCATCTAGAAACACTTTCCAACACTATAAAATTATAAGTTTTGCGACACTACTTGCCAATTCCTTACGGTAACATGACTAAGCAAAAAAATGCAAAACAAATAAAAAGGGGCACTCACGGAAAAATGGCCATTCTAATATACGGCATTTCAGAAAAAAAAAATTTCAGCCACGTGCTAGGCAAACCATCAAGGCACATTTTCCGACAAATAAACATATAAATGAATCATTACTCTGTGATAGTTCCTTAGTACATAGTAATTTTGAAAGAAATGGGAAAAAACGAAAAAATGGCAATCACAGGAAAATCGAACACATACTTATATATACGCCATATCTGGCTAAAAAAAAATAGGCATGGGTAGCCAGATCATCTAGAAACACTTTCCAACACTATAAAAATATAAGTTTTGCGACACTACTTGCCAATTCCTTACGGTAACATGACTAAGCAAAAAAATGCAAAAACAAATAAAAAGGGGCACTCGCGGAAAAATGCCCAACATTCTAATATACGGCATCTCAGATAAAAAAAAAGACATGCACGTGTTAGCCCAACCATCAAGGTACACTTTCTAACACATAAACATGAAAAAAAAATCAATAATATACGGCAATTCCTTACTCCGTAGTAAATTTTCAAATATTGAAAAAAAAACAGAAATTGGCAACCGCAGTTAAATACCCAATATACCAATAACTACGTCGTATCTGACAAAAACAAAGTCACGCATGGGTAGCCAGATCATCTAGACACACTTTCCAACACTAAAAAAGCAAAAGTTTTACGACACTATTTGGCAATATCTTACGGAAAAATGACTTGGCAAAAAAATGAAAAAAAAATAAAAAGGGGCACTCGCGGTAAAATGCCCAACATTCTAATATCTGGCATCTCAGATAAAAAAAAAAACATGCACGTGTTAGCCCAACCATCAAGGAACACTTTCTAACACATAAACATGAAAAAAAATGAATAATATACGGCAATTCCTTACTACGTAAATTTTTTTACAAATATTGAAAAAAAACAGAAATTGGCAACCGCAGTTAAATACCCAATATACCAATAACTACGTCGTATCTGACAAAAACAAAGTCACGCATGGGTAGCCAGATCATCTAGACACACTTTCCAACACTAAACAAGCAAAAGTTTTACGACACTATTTGGCAATATCTTACGGAAAAATGACTTGGCAAAAAAATGAAAATAAATTAAAAAGGGGCACTCGCGGTAAAATGGTCCTCGTGGTGATGAACGACATTTTAACTAAAAAAAAAATCATGCACATGGTAGCCAAACAATCCACCAAGACTTTCCACAACTGATAACCTATACAAGTTGCACCATTCTACGACAATTTCATAATACGTAATAACTTTGATAATTATGCAAATCACCTTAGAAGGGTAAACTCGGTCGCGCTCGACCCCGACGCGTCTCAGAAATCGGGGAAGGAGTACAGCTACAGCAATGCACATCTGGACACTACTAGAGCGTGTAGGGGAGACACCTCCTGCAGGTCGATCACCCACAAATTCAGTCACGGGGGTGAGTCACGTGAGAAAAACCTCTTTTTTTTTGACGCTCGGGGTCGCGTACGACCCACCGTACCTATCCAGGGTTAAGGTAAGGAGCACTGCCATAGCTTCTAGAAAGTTTATGTGAAAGGTCTTGAATAGCTTGGACCAAGTCCCCTGGACTTTTTTCCGATGAGAGTGACCTCCCCATCCCTCCTTCGAGGCGTCTGAGTGAATCGTCACCGACGGGGGAGGTGGCTGAAGAAGAACCGACTTCTTTAGATGTCTGGCTTGGGACCAAGGCCTGAGAAGAGTACGCAGGCGAAGCGGAACTGGTCTTCTCAGATCTCTTCGCACGTTTGATGCATAACTTCTCCTAACTCCGGTTGCATCCTTTAGCTGTGCTCTTAGCACTGGGTCTGTCACCGAAGCAAACTGGAGAGAGCCCAGTACCCTCTCCTGTTCGCGTCCCTATATCCTTTTGGAATCTAGAAGTCTCTTGACAGAACCCGCTATCTCCTTCCGTTTCTTCGCTGGGATGGAGAAACGGTGTGACACTAGGTCCCAGTGGATTCCCAGCCACTGGAACTTTTGAGATGGAGAAAGTCGAGACTTTTTTCTGTTGATCTTGAAGCCTAGATACTCTAGGAACTGGATCACTTGACTGGAAGCTTGCAAGCATTCTGTCTCGGATGCTGCCCACACCAGCCAGTCGTCCAGGTAGGCTACTACCTGAATTCCCTTTAGGCGTAATTGTTTGAGAGCTACGCTCGCAAGCTTCGTGAAAATCCTTGGGGCTATATTTAGCCCGAATGGCATGGCTCTGAAGGCGTATAGTCTTCGTTGAAGCCTGAACCCTAGGTAGGGGGAGAGTCGACGGTTGATTGGAACGTGCTAATAGGCGTCCGACAAGTCTATGGAGACTGAATATGCCCTCTTGGGTAGTAAGGTCCTTATGTGTTGCAGTGTTAGCATCTTGAATTTGCAATTCACTATGAACTTGTTGAGTGGCGACAAGTCCAGAATGACTCTGAGCTTTTCCGAGTCTTTCTTGGGAACACAAAACAGCCTCCCTTGGAATTTGATGGACTTCACCCTTTGGATCACTTTTTTCTCCAATAGTTCTTGAACGTACTCCTCCAGAACAGGGGTGGAGTGTTGGAAAAACCGAGGGCACGGGGGTGGAGTGCTGTACCAGCTCCAGCCCAGTCCGTTCTTGAGTAGGCTGTGGGCCCAGGGATCGAAGGTCCACCGATCCCGAAAATTCTGAAGTCTCCCTCCTACCGGCATCATCTCACTTGGACTGCCGTCCTGAGGTCTTGCCTCCCGACCGCGATCACCCCTGAATCCCCTTCCCCTTGAGGGGCGCCTAGACGAGCCTCTGGCTGCTCCTCTATGCTTTGCTCGAAAGGAAGTAGACTGGCCTTCGAACGTTGGGGTGAATGCCGTGGACTGTGTCGACACGGCCTGGGGTACCCACTGAAATGTGGTCGGGGTTTGTGCCACCAACTGGGGCACTGAAGGCAATGGCAATTGCAGTTGCTGTTGCTGTTTAAGAGGCTTGGCTGGTCGAGACGGTAGCCTAGTCCTCATAGTCTTCCTCTTTGGTTGGGGACCCTCATCCGGGAAGACTTTCTTTTGTTAGCCAGGCCCCACTTCTGGAGAAGGTTTCTATTCTCCGTGGTGGCCCTATCAACAACTTCTTTGCCCCAAATGTTGGAGGAGATTAGCTTCCTTGGCTCGTGCCTCACCGTAGCCGAGGAGAACACGAACTCCCTACAAGCTCTCCTCGCCTTGACGAAGCCATAAAGATCATTCGTCACTGTGGCCAGATGAGCCTTGGCCACTACCATGAACATTTCATGGACCTTGGGGTCACTTGCCATCGTCTCAAGAGTAGTCTGAAGAGACATTGAGGCAGCCAGTCTTTCTTTTGTCTCGAGCTCTCTCCGCAAAAGAAAGTGAGACAGCTTAGGGAGGTCCTCGCCGAACTGACGTCCGGCAATATCAGCCTCCAACTTCCCAACTGAGAAGGTAAGATGGACGTCCTTCCAGTCTTTATGGTCCATAGGTAGGGCCAGCGACAAGGGTTTACACTCCTCAAGGGAGGGGCAAGGCTTGCCGGCCTCGACTGCTTTTAGTACAGCCGCAAACTCTTTCTGTAAAAAGGGGAAGGCTCTAGCAGGAGAGGACACAAAGGAAGGGAGCTTCTTACTCAATGCAGCTACCTTTGAGTTCGAGAAGCCCCTCTCTTTCATCGAGGATGAAAGCAAAGCTTGAGCCTTAGCATGGTCCATCACTATGACCTCCTTCGGCTCTGTCTCCTCCTTTGAAGCTGGTTCCTTCCTCAGCCGGACATAACAGTCCGGATATGACCCCTTGCTGGGACAGAATTCCACCTCCTCTAGGGGAACTGAGCCCAACTTATCCGAGATGACGATCTTTCCAGTCGTCATCGTCATGTGCTCAGCATACCTCCATGGGTTAGCATCTGAGCACAAGGGAAGATCTTTCTCATTGAGCTTTTTCTGGGGCCCATGTGATGCTGCAAGTCTCTGCATCTGCAGTTCCATTGCAGCCGCCTTCTCCTGATTCTCCTTCTGCATTTGTTGGATCATTCCAACAATGGAGGAGAGGGCCTGTCCCAGCTCTACTGGGAGACCGGCCGATGTTGAGGGAATAGGCTCCGGGATCTGAACCGGAGTAGCCGACACCTCGTCGACCTCTTCCTCTACAACGTCTGGGGCTTTAACTTCATCCTGGGCTTCTGCCAGGAGGTCTTCCTCCAGACGTTCGTCCACGTCAGACATCCTGTCATCCAACTGGATGTCTTGCATAGCGACTGCGACTTCAGCATCCACCTGGATCTGAACTTGGGGGATCTCCTCTTGAGGCTGGGGAATCACTGCATCAGCTGATGCCCTAGGGAAAAGATACGCCCTCATCTTCTCACTTGGAAGATAAGGTCCAGAGGTGTTCTTCTGGAATCCCCTTACCCAGGTACGAAGCTTCTCCCTTGCTATATCCCTTGATTCAGCCGTCCTAGGGGAATCAAAGGCCTCAGTAATCAGGTTAGTGCACACGGTACATACCTGAGGGTCCCAATACTGGAGATCACCCTTGGAGACAGCGCATGCTGCGTGCCTCCTGCAAAACTCATGTCCGCAGTGGTTCCTTCTGCGGACGTTGCAGAAAACACTTCCGCACTTCGGAGGGTCCTCCTGTAAAGAGAAGAAATTTCCATGAGTATCAAGTGAACTATGTATCACTGGATATGCATAGTAGCATAACAATTCAGAAAGGAAAGACACACACTTGTGTTTCCTTCACAACCAATTGTTGCAGCCTTCCAGATAATAAAATCGTATGGTTAATCTCTTCTAGAATAACCAATGAAAAGTTTCCAGAGGAAACAGGTGTAGCTCACACCTAAGCAATGATTTTAAAATCCTGGATAATAGACAAGAAAGAACTCACTTTCTTATCTGTAAGGCAACAGCAAAGGACTGTGCAAGACAACACAAACGTGTTAGAACACACAGTGCTGTACCAAAACTTATACTATAGTTTTCCTCTTACAGTATATGTTATACTGAAGAATACTGGTACAGTATAGAAGGTAATGTACACACCATAACTAGCTTTAAAGTATACTACTTAGCAGCTATAAGGCGGCAGAACGCTGGTTCAAATGCATGTGCCGGCTGGCAGTAACTGCCGGCCGGCAACAGCCCATGTCGGCTACACAAAGTAGCACCTTTCTGCCGGCCACACTCTTGGCGACCGTCAGGCAAGGGCTGACATTAGCCGGCCGGCAAAGGTACACAACCGACGCCAGCCAGCAGCAAAAGAACTAGAGGACTACAACTGCCCGGCTGCCCGGCAGCCGGGTCGGGTACAGCACTAGAAGAAAACAGGATGGATGCCGGGATAAGAGCGTAAACAACCTCCAAGCCCGGCAATCCGAAAGAGTGCAGATAAGGAAGGGGAGAATCTAATTCAGGCTTCCTGACCAATGCCGTCTGACTCACAGGCAGGCATGGATGAGCGACCAAGGGAGGTCCGGGCAGCACTCAAGCAGAAGACCCTTGCCGGCCGGCAGACTCTGTCGGCCGGCAAAGGACTGAGTCAATTCCACATCCTAATCTATCCTAGGTCCAGATGTAGAATGACGTACAGTACTGTAATGGCTAGGCCATTACGGAGATAGATAGGGAAGGGACAAAAGAGGGTCCTACCAACCTTGCTTTAGTGAAGGATCACCCGCAGCCAAGGAAACTCATCTTAGCCTAAGGGAGATCCAAGGAGGGAGGCCAGCAATACTTGCCAGCTCCCAAGAACCAAAGCAAGGAAGGTGTTGCTACTCTGCTACTCCCAGGGAAAGAAACTTATCCTCCCACCGAGAACAGCAACAAGGACTAGTCTGCTAGATCGCAAAAGAAGGAATCATCTCGTACAGAAACCTTCGGTAGTGACCTAAGGAGGCTAAGCCTCCTATGTCTGTGTTAGGCCAGCGAGGGAGACTCTACCCCAAGCCAGACGAACACAGACTCAGACTATAAACTCTGTTGTTCTGTCCCACTCTGAAACCAGACTTACTGGAACAGGAAGGTACAGTAACACCCCAGAATAGTTTTATCGAAAGTTAATTCAGATAAACCACTTAGGGATAAGCCCAAGGCTTAAACAGAGGGAAAGGGATTGCATAACTTCTCCGAAGAAAAGAAAGCAACCGGGGAGTATGAGAAAGTATACTAAGGCTCCATAAGCAACTTAGCCTAGGCACCAAGAGAATCGATTACCTAAATCACCGAAACTCACTCGTATACTATCTTGGAAATATTAAACATAATCTTAAATGTATAAAAAACAGCCTAAAGCT
>NC_090731.1:43692754-43695254 GCF_036898095.1 Palaemon carinicauda | reverse complement strand
CTGATTATTCCAGTGTCAACAGTTGGATTAAACAGGGGACATGTTATTTATTTTTTTTTTTCAACTTTCTTCTACTAATTTTCTATTCGTGAAATAATTGTCCAATAATGAGACAAAGGAGCTGAGCGTCATTCTAGAGAAAAAAAAAGCATCTGGATTATATTTGAAAATATCTTTACTTTTTAAATTATAAATTGTTGATAATAAATGTATGTATAATGTCAATATGCTGCGTTTTCGTTTACATATGCAAAAAAAAAAAAAAAAAAAAAAAAAGAAAGATAGAAAAAAAAAACATAGGAAGAGATACCATCGCTATTGTTAGAAAATATTTTGCAAAATAGAACCTTTTCAACTAATCATAACATGTATAGGAAAATAAACTTTACAAATAGAGAGTACTTTTCTTCAAATTCCCCCAGTTGATGTTACCATTTATGTTTGTATCAGTATAATATTATACACCGACACAAGTTCAATCCTCGATACTGCGAAATAAATCCTCTTTGACAAGCAACAAGGGATGGATTTCTACCTTTAGAAAAGTAAACCCATTTTTGTTTACCATAACATGTGATATCCAACTCCTCTATCATATGTTAATCTATACAGAATAGAGTAAAACCATTGTATTCGATTTGCATATTGATGGCATCCCTTTCATCTCAATTGCAAATCAGTGTTCGGTTTACCTAATATAGGGTCGTCCAATTTCTTTCCATCTTAGTGATGAGTGTAAATATTACGTTTTCACCTTCACCTCTGTCATGCAGGTCTTATTGTGATACTTTATTGCATTAACGCTATTGACAAATACTGAGTATTTACTTTGGTTTTTGCTGTTTCCATCCACTCCACAACAATTATCTAATTCCCGTTATAACAGTATATTTCCAAGAAGAGAAGCCAGTGGCAATGACGTCAAAGTTACACACTCGGAGAATTGACTTTCATCACATTGTAATCCCAATTAGTTGCGCCAATTACCTACCAGGGTGAGAGAAAAAATTAATGCAGATCAATTAGTGAAAGATATATATAATTTTTTTATTATCAGTTATTTTCCGAAAGTAGAAAAGAAATAAATAAAAAACAGTTAGCCAATAAATCTACGAACTTCATTACGCATTTTACGCCATAAGAATTTTGTAATATTACCCATATATATACACATGCATACACACACGCACAAAAAGAGAGAGAGAGAGAGAGAGAGAGAGAGGAGAGAGAGAGAGAGAGAGAGAGAGAGAGAGAGAGAGAGAGAGAGAGAGAGAGAGAGAGAGTTTCCTTGTTCAATGACTAAAGTAGTGGGGAGTAAGATTTTCTATTCCTAACATTTTTTTCCCTTATTTGAAATAGATTATATAATATAGCCTGTATCCATTATGCAAATGGATGAGGTTTTATTTTTTACCTTCACTGATAGACGATCTTTGCGATATATGCCGAAGACCATTGATGTGTATTAAAGAATATGCCTTAGAATGATATCTGCTTTTAAATCATATTCTTTTGACCGCGCGTTTATCACGATCTGCACACTTCCGAATTCCTAGCAAAATAAATAAATAAAAAATAGAGGAAAAAGACTTCTACTATGAAGATGTCTGATACCGAGTAAAAATCTCATTAGTGAAATGCAGTGTTTTTTTTTTATTATTATATAATTTCTATTAATATTGTATTTTGTTCGTCATTTTCTCTATTTCAAAAATACTTAATAACATCTTACGTTTTTAACCTAGATTTATTTAGGAAGAAAAATTATGCCCAAAAGGAAAGAAAAAGAATAGAAGAGAAAATCCTTGTTTAACTATGTTTTAATGGTTTCAGCTTTTCTTCATAGGAAATATATGCATAAAATCCACCAATCAAGACAAGTATTTCTTCTTATGAGCCTCACAGGAGAAGATTCTGATTCTTGTATTTCTTTCTCCAACGAAGTCTTCTCCTCCAATTGACTTTATTGTCATAAATACTTCCCTGAAAAATTTTACATTTCTATGAGTGGCATAGTGTCAGAAAGCACTAAGCTCTTCTTTGACCTCTATACCTTAAACTACTCAGAGTTAATTTATATTTTTATTTCATATATTTCATCAGCTGTAATTTCGAGATTTATCTTAAAAGATAAAATTCTTATATATATTCTTTTCCTAGAATACTCCTATTTACATTCGAAAATGTATTTTTCGTCTTTCAAGAATATTGCCTGTGACCTTAACTTCTGGTGTCTTACACAGACAAGTTTTACGTAGAAATGAAGAAAATAAAGTAGGACAGATTTGCTGCTATTGTTTTGAGTAATGTACGATGGAAATGAATTATTATTATTATTATTATTATTATTATTATTATTATTATTATTATTATTATTATTATTATTATTATTATTATTATTATTAGCTAAGCTAAAACCTTCACAAAGTAGGTCTTGTACATAATGTTCCAGATAAGGTGTTGTTTTCTGGAAGAATCTCCTGAGCTTTGATGGCCTTTG
>NC_090731.1:43685254-43687754 GCF_036898095.1 Palaemon carinicauda | reverse complement strand
ATTATTATTATTATTATTATTATTATTATCTTTTTAGCTGAGCTTGCGATATGTATTAATCGAAAGTTGTGTTTCTTTGTATTACATTATTCTCATTTCGGTTAAGAGATGACAAGTACAAGTTTTCTAGTGTGTACTATTGCTCCGAAGGTATTATAAAAAATTGCATAAGTTTCTAAATGGAGAGTCAATAATTTTTCTTCTAGTTTATCAATAATTTTATTTTTCATCATTAGATTTTTTTTTTCAAGGGATGTCAATCATATTCCAGATTTGATCATTTAGAACTCCGCTTGCGTGAGAACTCTTCTTTGTAGTAGTCTTGGCAACTTCGGCTCTTGCAATGTAATTTACTACAATTCTGTGTAAGCAGGGGCAGGAAACTCTATTTGAAACCCAATATATCAGATATAAATAATTTTTTGAAAAAGATATTTGATACCTTGTGCAAATGACGCGAGTTTTCTAAAAGCATTCGTCAAACCTCTACAGATCGTTGAGTAATATAAGTACTTGAAAGATTTTTTTTTTTTATTAGTAAAAAAGATTTTAAATAATCTGAATTTACATTGGTGACTGTAAAAACCTTTTGGGCTTCTGTTACGGTCAGTTACATCAAAACGTACAATAAGTAATTTCTTATATATTATTTTTTTTCATATGAATTAATTTGTAATAAAAATAAAAAAACAAAAAATAAAAATAAAATAGGAGCCATCGAAAATAGCAATAACTATATTTAATGCTAAAATTATTTACAATATCTGACGAGATTCATTAAATACTCAAGAGGTCACCTATTGATAATAACTTACATAAATACAGCGCAATACAGACCTGTGGTTTATAAGTTTTTTTTATGATTTTGAGACTCAGATGAAGACAGGAATGACGACTTCCGAAGGTCAGCAATATAATTTCAGAATGCATTTCAAATATGAAAAATAAATAATCAGAAACACGGCTTCTGATGACATTCGATCTTACGAGAATCTCTTATCTATATGTGAGACTCGGAAGAGCAACAAGAAAGGATGAATTCCTGAAGGTCATCGATATACCTTCCAGAAACGCTTAAAATGTAAAAGATTATATTCAGGAACAGCTTCTGTTGATATTCTATCTTCCAAGGTTTCCTTGTTTTCGTCTAAACTAAAAGTGTTTGTTGGGTCACAGCTGGTGAAACAAATTATGTCTCTACAGTATAAGAACAGTGGTTAACTTAAAGATGGCTGAAGTCAATTACTCCTGACTGCATGCTTTTCATTCTCTTTTATACCATACCAGTTTTCTCGGAAGTTCAGGGTGAAATTATATCACGCCTTACGTACATCTGACTACTTCGAGAAGCTCTTGTTCTAGAATACTGCGATATGTTTGAATAAAAAATCATTTCAATGTTTTACTCTTAACATTACATTTAATAGGTAAAATATATATTTGTCTCTATATATATAAATATATTTAATCTTCATAAAACAATCAAATGCATAGTAGTAAATAAACTGAGGCTGCTTGTTGACCTTGCAATGTTTGATCTCTAGTCCTTATCTTTGTATATACATTCCCAAGAAAACTTTATTTCCTTAAATAATTGATGATATATAAAGTTTGGTTTTATTTTTTCCAATAATTGGGGGATATTTGATATTATATTATATCATATGATAATCTATGGATATTATTAAATTTCTATGGAAATTAATCATTTTCACATCTAAGACTGTTCTTGTCACCGAAACCATCGCTCATAATACATAAAGAAATATAATCAAAATAGTCCTTGGAAATATTATGAAAAATCCATTATTTTCGGGATATGTGTGAATTTCAACCACCATGCGAATATTACGTACTATCTCGTGCGAATATATATTTTTCTAGCCGAGTATTGAGTCTCTACGTTGCTGATTAGCCTATACAGCTTCAGTTTTAGGTTTATCGTTTTGGCAAATAAAAGGGTAGTATAAATCATACACACTATATAATACATCAACTCAAAAAAAAAAAAAAATGTATCAAGAGTGATATAGATATTCATTTACTTGAAATCTTGATAAGGATTAACCAGCTCCTTGATTCATTTAAATGTACTTACATGACTAAGACCAATGTTTATTATTTTTTTTTTTTTAAATTGTATTGTGTCCCATATTTTTTTATCCAATATAGTAATACTTACCACGAATTACAACACCTAGACAGCTCTCCAAATGATATCATCGTTTCAGGATTTTTAGTGTGGTGTAAAATAGAAATAAAACCTTCTTAAGGACAACGCAAGTGTTATTCCCTTTCCAGATAAAAATAAGATGCCCCACTGGAATCCCAGAAGCTAATTGAAGAAAGGTGGCAGTTGCCTGGGTAAATTCCATTGGGAAATAAAATATTTCAGGAAAAATACCAGCATGGTGTCCCAAAGCTAATGCTAACTTCGAGAAGATCCTCGATGTTCAACCTTTGTGGAGTACCAGGAATTAGGAGTATTCCATCTATTAGG
>NC_090731.1:43677754-43682754 GCF_036898095.1 Palaemon carinicauda | reverse complement strand
CAATAGGCATAGGAACAGTTGATGATTATTATCATGATGGTATATATATATATATATATATATATATATATATATATATATATATATATATATATATATATATATATATATGTGTGTGTGTGTGTGTGTGTGTGTGTGTGTTGGGGGGGGGTGTCTGTGTCTGTGTGTTTATATGTGTTTGTCATTATGTGTGTATGTATGAAATATTCATCTATGTTATTAACTGTCAATTTACTTGCGAATTGCATATTGTTTCCTATCATTTTTTGTCCTTTTATAGTTTTCGAATCCAGATATATGAATAGCGATACATACACACAAATGAATTTGATAATTGATAAAGTTCTCAGAAATTTCTTATAATTCATAAAAAACATTGCTTAGCAAGAAAATAAGTGTCATTGTTCTCACTACGAAAGCAGAGATGCTTAAACTCTTTTAAGTTTGTATTGAACCTAATTATTAAATTTTTGTAAATAATATTCTGTTAAGATGCCAAAATTTTCTGAGTAACCTCATTTAAGCATTGTCAGGAACATTGTCCCTTTTCACAATGCAATCAGGGGATATGAATTACCTTTGAGATTTCTTGAATGATTCTGGATTTTTTTTTACCGACCAAAGAATCTAGCCTCATTCAGTAAGCATAATTACCAACGTATTAATTGGTTAACTAATATTACGTTCCAAAACTTATAACTTTTGTGATGACGACCTATCCCAAACAATGTTGCCCCACTATGCTCTTGAATTACCAGATCTTTATTCTTTATCCACCATGGGCATTATAAAGAAGAAGCAGAGGGTAATGCAGTGATAAAGCTGGAAGATGAAAGTAGGCTAACACGTTGGTAACGAAATTTCTTTGTCACCAAATAATACATTTTAGTCAAAACTATTACTTGTTAGGGTATCTGGTTCTCTCTCTCTCTCTCAGGATTTCAAAATCAGAGTAATATTCTAAGGTAGATATTTCTTAAAACTCAGATGAAATCATATTTCAAAACCATAAAATTTTATTAAACTTATTTATAAATACAAAAGCAATATTCCTAAAGATTCCCTTTTTTAAATTCTTAAACTTCCAAAAGAAATACTTCAGAATTTCAAACCATGGCAACGTGAAATTTTAGCATTATCACAAAGCATTTTTAGGAGTAATGTATAGAAAAGTCAAAGGTTCTGACAAACTGATTGATTGATCGATTTCCAAATATTTCATGAAGAAAGAAATCAAATGAAAAATTCCACTAAAGTTTGAAGAATGCTTACAGCATTGGACATGCCCCCCTCTCTCTCTCTCTCTCTCTCTCTCTCTCTCTCTCTCTCTCTCTCTGTGCGTGTGTGTGTGTTTGTGTGTATTTGCATTTCTGGTTTACAGGTTACTGGTTTCGAAAGACTATATCATAAGAAAGATATCTGCTGCCAAAGAGAATAATTATTGACTCCTCGCCATCACATCACTCTGGGGAAGTTCATATAACATATATTAGAAGTTGCAAAAGGGAAAAAATACAGAAAATTATAGTTTGAATCATTCTTCACTGCACACATATGAAGGCAAAATTGCCAAGATTTGCTCAAATCATTTTTATTTTACCTGAAATTAGATTTTACGCTACAACAACTACAGGTCCCACTTCCCTGAGTTTATTTATAATGTTTTGTTTTAATTTATGGGTTCTTGCTCGGAAATAAGATACGGATGGAAACATTTCTATTTTTTATCTTATTTCTTGTAACTTCATTTCTTAATATAGACTTTTTCTCGTTCAAATATTGTAAGTAATTTGCTGTTTTTATTTTTACTTTTCCCTTCTTGGCCACAACTATTATTATTATTATTATTATTATTATTATTATTATTATTATTATTATTATTATTATTATTATTATTATTATTATTATTATTATTATTATTATTATAATCTTGTCAGTAGTCTGGTAGTCACTTTATTATCGGCCATTATCATCTCGGCAGTTATTCCATCGTATTCCTGGCCATTCCATCTCTAGCTTTTTGAAGGATAGCTTCGACTTCAAACACACTGAATTTATTCATGGGCACTTCAAGGTCTTCATCATCTTTAGGTATACCAAAAAAAAATATTCCTTTCATATCTTCTATTCATTACCTCACTAAAGTGTTCCCTCCAACGTTTTCTTTCTTCATCTTCTGCTGCTATAACAGAGCCACCTTTCTTTTTGATGGGTATATGCTTCTTCTTCTTTTCCCCAGACGAGATTTTATTAATAATTCTATGAGAATACTTACACCATAGCCGCATCCTCAATTCATAGCTTTTTTTTTTTACCTCATCTGCTTTACTGTCTAAATATTCTTTCCAGCCATTTTTGGCATTTTATTTATTTTTTTTTTTACCTCACTATCAATACTGGAATACTTAGCATGCCCTACCTTGTAATTTTCATTACTTCCTCGAAAACTTTCAACATTCAATTTTTTTTTCTCCTTTTTATAGCAACCCAAGCATCATTTGATATCCATGGCTTTCTCCTTATAACTGCGTATCCTGAGACTTCACTACCAACTGACCGATATATGTTCTTAATATCACACCATTCTTCATTATTTGTCTGTTTTTCGTCTCTTGAAGTTTCTAAGACTGAAAACCAATTCCTATATTCAATTGCAAATGTTTCTCTGTGCTCTTTTTCTAAAAGCATATGTGTATCAAACTTTGATATTCTAATCATACTTCTGTTGGGTGCTTTCAGTTTTAATTTCAATGTGGCAATGAAGAGCTGGTGATAACTACCAATATCGGCACCTCTATAGCTTTTACATTTCTCTGAACCCTCTTCTCTAATGATTAATTGCAATGTAATCTATATGATTTTTATAAATAGCACATAGTGAAGACCATATGTACTTGTGAATGTTCTTTTGTTGAAAAAAAAGAGTACTTCCAATGACAAGATGTTTTTGGCGTTACAGAAACTTATGAAATGTGTTCCATTTCCATTTGAAACTTAGCTAATACCTTCGACACCCATCACATAATTTCTCCCTTGATTATTTATTCCAACTTTAACATTGAAAAATATATACAGTGCCCTGGATCACAAATCCAATGGGAAATAACTTTTTATGAAGAGAATTATTCTTTTTTTTTCGATGACAATAATAATTACATGTTAAGTTTCTTGAAATCCTTTTTTTTTTTAATTTCCCTTAATTGAATTAGATATTATCACTTCTGAGTCGATGATACCAATGATAATAGTTTCAACTGTGTCCTGAAATAATCCATTTTCCCAAATTTATGTATAAGAGAGAGAGAGAGAGAGAGAGAGAGAGAGAGAGAGAGAGAGAGAGAGAGAGAGAGAGAGAGAGAGAGAGATTATGTCACTCACATAGGTATATTCATGAACATTCAAACATTCGTATGTACGCATTTTCTGTTTGAATCGCCTTCGATATTCGCTTGCTAAAGGAAAACGATGGCGGAGTTACTATGCCTAATGGACACATGACCTAATCTGATTAACAACTGGACGCGCCGACTGCCTGCAGATTACTCTTTTCCGACAGGAACATACGGCAATGGAAAGTCCCGGAAATGAAACTTAGATTACTAGCTATTATATGGGAAATTTTGTTGAATATTTTGATATGTTTAGAAATACTAATTCAATAATACCATCTGTTGTGCCAATTTAATTTTTGATATATAACAAGTTACCTATGTTTCACATTTGGCGAGAGAGAGAGAGAGAGAGAGAGAGAGAGAGAGAGAGAGAGAGAGAGAGAGAGAGAGAGAGAGAGAGAGAGAGAGAGAGAGCAGTTCTTACTAAAATCGTTTTATAAATTCCGCAGTTTCTAGATCATCGCAACCACATTTTCCAAAGCTACAAATAAGAATTATATAAAAGTCTTTCATATACAGTCTAATACTTGTACAAAGTCAGATAATAATATTAAAAAAAAAATTAGCAAAACAAAAAGAAAAATATAGAAAAAATAGGCAGAATAGAGAATTACATTTTGTTAGCAACATCGCAATAAATAACTTCATACCAACAACAGATATGGCAAATATAATTGAATTTGTGTTCAAATTCAGAACTAGTCGTTTTATCATCACCGATATAGAGTGAGCAAGTCAGGGTGATTTGATACATAACCTAAAATGTTAGCTTCCTTACTTAGCTTAATTGAGAATATGTTAGCGTTCTGGGATGTATATTCTGCGACATGTTCGAAAGCTCACACCTTAATGGGAATCAATTCTGATCTTCCACCTCTTGACATATAGTAGGTTACACTTTGGCCCAATATACTTATACGTGACACCAGAGGACATTGGAGGATTGACTCGATTTTGAAAGGAAATATCGAGCCAATCATAAGAGGATTTTCTCAATTTTTTGTCTGAAGAAATTATCCTGTAGAAAGGAAAAGCTATTATAGAATTTAATTTTAGATCCTGTAGATATTTTTGGCTTCTGAATAAAAAAATAAAAATTCTCTTTATGAAAGAGCAAATAGGATGTGGCTCTAATGATATCCTTTAAAAGAAAAGGCTTGCCTTCACTAAATCGGGGGTCGGTGGGGTGAGGGGTTGTCGGGGGATAGAATACCAATTCTAACTATCCAGTTAGAGTTGCCGGAAATTTCAAGGCTATAAACCAAGAAGTGGCTCGAAGTAAAAAAGTTCTTTACTTACATATATATATTTTTTATGGTCACCTCAAAATCACCTTTCCACTACTGTATCAGGAGGAGTTGCTGGCTACGACTATTAATAAAATAAAAACAAGTTAAATATCAAAGTATTTAATATATTTAAATTACCGTTGAAAATATACACTATAAGGGAAAAAAAGAAAATGGAGGTATAAGATATCTCTAACTCACTTGCAATCATCTAATGGACTAATATTTAAGTGTAAAAAAATATTCTTTTAACACCACACACTCTCAGGACGTTATTAGTTATTGAAAAAAATTATAATTTCATGTATGTTTCTCCTTT
>NC_090731.1:43672754-43675254 GCF_036898095.1 Palaemon carinicauda | reverse complement strand
GGCAAAAAGGTCTTTTACCTAGGTGGCCATATGCATTTTGGCCAAGACCATGAGCATGTCTGGGGTACTTTGGTGGGTTGAACACAACTATATGCAGTTTTGTACGGATAGGGAGGCAGCAAGTCTCTCCTTTGTCTATTGTTCCTTATCCAAAAGAAACTTGGATAGTTTATGGAGATTCTTGCTAAACTGTCGTCTAGCGACATCCCCGTCTAGTCTTCGTACTGGAAAGGTTAAGTGGACTTTTTTCCAATCCTTCTCCTGCCTGGGAAAGGCTAGTGACAGAGGCTTGCACTCTTCGAGTGCAGGAGATGGTCTATCTGCCTCCACTGCCTTGACAACAGATTTAAAAGCCTTCCACGTAAAGGGGAATGATATTGAAGCAGGAGAAAGAAAGGAAGGGTGTTTGTTACTTAGTGTGAATACTTTCGACACCGAATAACGTGCCTTTCTCAAGCTTCTTGACGTTGGTTCATGTCTCAGTCGAATGAAGCAATTAGGGAAAGCGTCAAAGCTTGGCCAAAACTGGATTTTGTCCAAAGGAACAGCACCCATCTTCTCCGAGATATAGAGTTTGCCGTTTAAAATCGGCATAAGCTCCGCAAACCTCCAGGGATTTGTTTTGGAGAATGTCAAAAGGTCTTGATCTCTGGGTCGTTTGTATGACCCTTGGGGAGTGCCAAGTGGAGCTTTTCAGAGCTCTATCTTGCATTTCTCTTCCTCCTTTTCATCTTGTTTGTGAGAGTGTTGTATTAGACCTTTCATATGAGCCCATAATTGATCCATTTTGTCTAATAGAAGGGTAGAGGGTGAAGATGTCGATGTTATTGGCTCTAGAGCCGGCACAGACAGAAGCAATTCCAACACAACATTATCCACCTCTTCCCGTGGGGACTTCCTGTCCTCCGTCCTAAAGGCAATCTGGCCGCAGGGAGGTGTGAATCGTGCCTGGGGCACCACTATTTCCTTACTTGCTTTCGGGAATAGTAGGTTACGCATCCTAACATTAGGTATGTATGGTCCCGGAGAAATTTTCTGGAAGCCTCTCACCCAGTTGCGTAGTTTGTTACGAGAGGCATCCCTAGACTCTAACGACTTGAGATTTTCGAAACCCTCGGACATTAAGGTCCGACCTACATTGCAAACTTGAGGGTTCCAATAATGCAGGGATTCAGATATAATATTGCAGGGGGCATGGAACCTGCATGTATTATGACCATAAAAATACTAACTCTTGATATTGCAAAAGACTGCAATACATGTCATCTGGGGTTCCTCCTGTAAAGAAAGGAAAGCGAAATGAGTATACAATTGATCATCTCACTGATAAGCAATATGTAAAAGTCATCTTTTAACTAAAATAGCTTAGGATAGTAAGCTAGAAAGGGATAGGGGGAGACACATACTTGTGTATCCCCTGTAAGCAAATTCTGTTACCTCCCCTATCAAGGAACTCTAACGAAAGGGTTCTAACCCCCAGGGGTAGAGATGTGTACAAGTCACTGCCCCTTTTTATTCTTTAACAATGTGGGGTAAGGATGACTGATTTCTAATCAGAGTATTGAAGGAATTCTATTCTTTCAATATAGGAAAGGTCCCAGCAGAAGCCCGCACAAGGGTACCCAAAATATGTTAGAAACTGACTACTGTATGATCATACTATAGTTTTCTGTTTGCAGTATATACTATATTGCAAAATACTGACTACTGTATAATTATATATAATGTAGTTCAGGCAGTGTGCTGTCATTGTGGCAAGCATCTGGCGGCACGGTCCAGCCGGCATGACGCCGACTGGGCTAGGAAATATAAATGACATATTTGTGCATCCTACCCAGCCCCTTTGCTGTGACCTCCCTTACAATATTAAAATCATAGCGTTTCCTGATCAGGGAAACTCAAAGATAAGGGTTCTAACCTTTTAGAGTTAGAAGTGTAATACCACCAGCCCTTTAAAATATTTAATATTGTAGAGTAATATAAACACTGATTTCTAATCAGAATATTGAAGAAATTCTATTCTTTCAATATAGAATTGGTCTCAGCAAACACCCGGGCAAGGATACCCAAGATATATTGGAAAATAACTACTAGTATATAATATACAATAGTTTTTCTATCTGCAGTATATCCTATACTGCAAATGTACTGACTACCTGTATAAACATATACTGTAATTCAGCCGGTGAAGGCTGCCTTATTTCTGTGTATGTATACACCAATTAAGGATGTAAATGTCAACTTTACTGCCTTTCTCCAGAAAGAAGATTCAAATGGAAAGGGAAAATGTAACATTCAGGCTTCCATCCAGCCATAAGTACCATAGCTGGCAAGGTCCGGTCGGCACATAGCCGGCAGGCTAGCACCCGGCAGCACTGGTACAGTTGGCATACTGCCGGCTGAGTCAGCACCTATCTGTGCCGGTTTCCGGCCAGGCTAATACCCCGGCAACAGAACTTGTGGCCAGCAGTTCAAGGGAGGACTGAAGAACCTTGGTGAC
>NC_090731.1:43657754-43667754 GCF_036898095.1 Palaemon carinicauda | reverse complement strand
CAAAGGGGGAAGGAAAAACAACGATAGATCAACTTCCGTCTTCAATGAAGAACACACCCTTCCACCTGCGCAAAAAATCCGGGAAATTTGATCTCCTACCTCATTCATACACTCATTCGCAGAGCTCAGTCACGGGGGCATGTACTCTCTCTCTCTCTCTCTCCGTAGTTGTCAAGCTCTTCCCGTTTTCTATGCGCTCCATCCACAGGTCTACTTGAACCTAATTTCTTTCGTTGTCGTTCCTTCAGCTTCCGTAGAGTTGATACATCCGTTCTTCGTCGTAGGATCACTGAGCCCGTGTGTGGGCTCTGGCCGTTGTAAGCACCGTGCGCTCCTACGTTTTGCGGGCATCCATAACGAGCGGTTCTTCACCCTCGTTACACACATGATTCCACTTCTATTCCAAGACGGGAATAACATTCCAACTTCCATTGTCGGGAGCGGTGGTGAGGGGTTCCTGCTCACCCCTCCTCCTCCTTATGCACTCCCTGGGAAGACGACCTACCCTCGCTGGTAGGTGGGCATCCCATACTGCTCACTGGGGGAGCATCTAGCTCCCCTCCCCCACACTCTGGGGCAAAGATGGCAGGCTCACTCCTTGGCACTCCCATCCCCAGTCCTTGCGGTCTGACGGACGGCCCGAGGGACCGTTAGTCCCCTTCCCGCGTTGTCTTCTCCTTCCTGCGTCGTCTTCCCCTCCCTCTCGTTGGTGCAGGGGAAACATGATTTCTTCTGCCAACGCCGTTTTCCTTTTAAACAGCTTTCAGATGGTGGTTTGTGGCCTGACATCCATAACACTACCGCTGTTCATCGTAGGGTCATAAAGGCCATAGGTGGCCATCAGTTAGTACCACCCCTCAGTTCCAACAACCGCCAGTCGCCACATCCTACCTCTCAGACCTCTACCTCTTTGAGGTTCTCTTCTAAAAACACCTCATCCTTGGTAGGTTGTCGATGTCGGTTGAGTGTCGGGCTGCCTCTATGGTTGTGTATCTGCTATCATGTGCGTTGAAAAAACGTTCACCGAGTACCGGGCATACAAGAGCAACAGAATTCATTTCACCCCTCTCTCTCTCCGTCACTTCCACTCGACGTCGAACTTCTCGTGTTAACCATTGTCACTATTCTCTTTTGTTTCCACTTTTTCAAAATCTCACGTCGGCTAAAATCACTTAGCACAGACGTTAATCGTTAATTACCCCACAACACCTGACACCATTTAATATGACCCGATTTAGGTCGTATTAAGGGGGGTTCAACTTCACGTCTTGGGGAAACAAAGATAGAGGCAATCCATTTGATGGCTAACACTATTATGAGAGAGGTAGGATGAAATGATAGTCGAATTGTTAATTTTCCACAGCTGCTATATTCTATTTAAGCTACAAGGGCGGCCCTTAATTATCATTACGTTACTTTACTAAGAAAAAGTCCTCAGAGAAATGGTACTTGTTGGCACTCATACTGGCACCCGTGACCCGAACGAACTAGGTCTACATACTCAAGCCTCCCAACTCTAACTCACAAAAAACTATGGGCAGTTCAAGCGCCCACTTTGGCCTTCCTATGCCCTGATCGATGATTGGCCGTTTTGACCCGAAAGTCTTATGAGAACCAATAGAGAGAGATTTTAGTGACGCTAACTTTTAACGAACATTTTTGAGTGCCAAGCCAAGCCAAGCCACATTTTAACCGTCTTTCCTTTAACAAAGAAGACAGATCTGTTGCCATTCACTTATTCCACAAAGTAACAACCTGACTGTGCTTAGCTCATCTATATATATATACTTCTGGGCCTCTCATCCCGAGGTCGCTCAGAGAATCCAGACATCAACGTATCACAAATATATTGGCTCTTTTGTATATATATATATATATATATATATATATATATATATATATATATATATATATATATATATATATATATATATATTATATATATATATATATATATATATATATATATACACATGTCTATATAGATATATATATATATATATATATATATATATATATATATATATATATATATATATATATATATATATATATATATATATATATATATGTATATATATATATATATATATATATATATATATATATATATATATATATATATATATATATATATATATATATGTATATATATATATATATATATATATATATATATATATATATATATATATATATATATATATATATAAATATATATATATATATATATATATATATATATATATATATATATATATATATATATATATATATATATATATATATATATATATATATATATATATATATATATATATATTTATATATATATATATATATATATATATATATATATATATATTCAAATAATCCATATATTTTTAATACATTAATGACTGGATTCTCCGAACAACCTCGGGATCAGAGCCTCAGGCAAAATCACCCAAAAACAACAGCTTCTGACAGGCTGGGAGTCAAACCCTGATCCAGGTATCTTGTATGAAAAATTACATACTATTTGGCTACACCAATGCTTATAAAAGTTTCCTGGACCAGGGTCCGTCAATATACAGATAACGTAGCCATTACAACAGTTTTCTAAATCACTTCCACTGAATAAGTTCCAAAAATTTTAATTAATCTTTCCCTATAGGTACTCAATTAGTTATTTCCTTTTTTTTTTTTTTGTCTGGCCAAATATCTATGATTGGGTTAAATCTCCTAAATTAAGAGCGTTTTTTTTTTTACTCCAAATTTCCGTGTGTATTTATAAAGTTTATTGCCAAACTATTGAATTTTTGCTCCGAATCATAACAAATATGTAATGAATTCGTACTTTTAAATGTATTTCTTCTATTTACTTTCTTATTTCTCTTTTCTATTTTCAAGTATTATATACTCTTCTTTTACCTCCTGCAAATGCTTTGATGTTTTCCTCTATCTCCAATCTGTTTCTTGTATGTCCAGGGTTATCAATTTTAATGTCTCTCTTTTCTTTCCTTTCCGGATACTGTTAATATTCTACAGCTCCCCATCTACCCACTTGCTTTCATAGAAGTTGCTACTTTCTCTCTCTATCCTTTGTAGTTTATCTCGTTCAGTTTCAGCGAAGATTATAAGATTTGTTCAATGCAGAATAGATGTTAACGCGATCCTCTTCCTAATTTTTTTCCCGCTAGCAGTTTATTAAAATATTTTTTTCTGGTTATGAAAATTCGGTTTGCTAGTTATTTGTTCGTTTGTGTCATTTCCTTTTTCTCTTTTCTAAACATGTTTTTATTAATATTAAGCTGAATCCCCAAGTATCTTATATTTACCACCACTCTGTCTCCATCTGCGTGATCTAGCTTATGTTTTATATTTCATATTATAATAAATATATTATTCATTTAATCCTAGACACCAACACGTTCACATTATTTATATATATATATTACTATCATGAAGGCATCATCTGCAACGAGATTGATCCAACTTCTGATTAATTTCTTTAACTATTCATTTTCTCTTCTATTTTCTTTACGATTATTTATGTTATTAACTTGAAGCAGTGAATGTCATTTCTTGCTAAACCCCTCCCCCCCACCCTTCCCCCAAATTAATATATGTTTATCGCCCTAGTAAAGGACTGAACTTTTGTTTATAATTTTTGAGTAAACTCTGCATTCAAACTTCTATCAACTCCTCCTTTTTCCTTTTGTCGAAAGCTTTACTAAAATCTAGAATAGTTACTACAAAGGGTTTGATATTCTTATATCTATCTTTCACATTCTATCTTTCTATTGTGCTTCCTCATGTAAGTCCAGCTTGGCAATCATCATCTCATTTAGTGTAAAAGATTTTCTATTTTTTTAATCATAACAAATAACTTATATGGAATATCTAATAGAGCTATCGGTCTTAGATCTTTAGATATGTGTTTTCCTTTTCATTAATTTTGGTTCTTGATCAATTCCAATCATTTCTAGAGTTTCATGGTATATATCGTTCTTTCCAAGTGACTTGCAGAGGGCGGGTGTGAGGCCGTCAGATTGGGCTGGGTTATTTGTCTTTACTTTCCCCATCAAGTTCTTTATATTTTCCTTTTTAATTTTTATTCCCTTTTGGTTCATTATTAATTTGTTTTCACTATAAGATAGAAATATTAACTTTGAATTTTTTAATATCATATCCACCAATTCTTATGTTATCATCCCGTTCCACCATTTCCTTTTCACATTCTATCCATCTTCTTAATTCCAAACAATACAAGGTCTCTTTTATATTCTTGTTTATTCAATAGAATTTTACAGTATTTGATAAATGCATCTTTTGTTTTAACTATATTTACCTTATTTTCTTTATCCCAAGATAAAAATTCCTTTTTTATGGATTTTCCGTCTGTTCCTTATTTTGTGGGTTTTCCAATTGCTTTTTATTCTCATCTCTTTTTGTTCGTTTTGTTAACCCTTTGAAATATAGCAAGTTCCTTATTTATCAGTCCTTCATCTCATGACAGTGGCAGACAGGAAATAAATTATTTGAATAGTATCACATAGTACCACAACTTCCGCGTTTCTACCAATCATGGCTTCTAAGGTATGGAAGTACATAATCCTACAATGACTTTGTAGTACCTGGTTGCTACGTATCATGTACCTGCATAGTTCTACAATTCAGTAAGAACTTACCAATTATAGATAAGGCGAAGGGTACTCCTCTTTGTTTTTATCATAAATACCTTAACAAAATAGGATTCATGATTTTTAATTTCCTTCTATGTGTGTAATTGATTTTTTACTATCATTTTCACCTTAGCTTAGCAGTGGAATGTTTTGTTCCCATAAACACTTCAGTTACTTTTAAATCACTTTAGTTAAGTTTATCATTTCGTTCGTAGAATATTAGATAAACTTTACCATGAGAATTTCTCATAATTATTTTCTTCAGTTCCATAAGCTTGAAAATATGATCATGATGAATTAATGTCTGATATTCCTTTGGATTAAATTCCTGTTCGATTGGTCAAGATAGTTTACAAGAAAATGCGGCAACGCATACACTAATATTCTGAAACAGTTAAAATTTTAGCTGGTCGTATAACTCTTCAATTTATAGATAGACTATATACGGAATAATAGAGCTTGATAAATCGTGATATTCTTGAAAGTGATCCTGGTTAATCTCCATTTGGTCCATAACTGATTATATATGGCAACTTCATATAGTAAGGACAACACTGATATTGAGAGTATTGTTTACGAGGAATTGTTTTGTATATTGTCATTCAGTTCTGATTGAATAGTCACAAAATATAACGAAGACATAAATTTGAACATATGACATGAATCAGTTGATTTCGTATTATTAAGGCAAATCTTTACTTGTAATTAGCAATATCCTGTACGATAAAAAAAAAAGCTCAATGGTGATAAGATTATATACTTCCTTTGAAATAAGAGCTAACGAGTAATATAAAACATACGCTGATTAAAACTCATGATCAATGTTAAGAGTTCCGTCGGACAGAAGCCTTTCAGAAAAAAAAATCCTCAATAATACAAGTATTATGGTTTTCTATCAAGTATGAAGATAATCTAAAGTAGCAACATTACTACTACTACTACTACTACTACTACTACTACTACTACTACTACTACTACTACTACTACTACTACTAATAATAATAATAATGGATATATATATATATATATATATATATATATATATATATATATATATATATATATATATGTATATATGTATATATATATATATATATATATATATATATATATATATATATATATATATATATATATATATATATATATATTTATATATATATATATATATATATATATATATATATTTATATGTATATATATATATATATATATATATATATATATATATATATATATATATATATATATAACATTATAATAAAATAAGGTTAATAGTGATAATGAAAATGATAATAATAATAATGATGATAATATCAATGAGAATGCTTTAGAATTGTTTTGAGAGCACATCTGATGCATTAATGTGTCTTCTCTTTAGTGACATTCATTCCTCGGCAATGATACCTTGAAGGAGAGGTGAGCAGCATGCAGGAAAGCAATAGCATCTTGTTTATTAGATTCCTTTAGTCATCATCTGATTAATGGTATCACTCCAAAGGCTAAGTTTTATTTGCGGAAGTGTGATCTGTTCGAAGTGGTTTTCTCCAGATACAGTTGGAGAGTTTGATTTTTTAACGCTGCCAGCGTAATTTGGAGGAGGTTGTGTTTTCGCCCCTGTTTGTCAGTGTGTCCGTTTGTTTGTTTGTAAAAAACTTCCCGGCAAAAATTTTACTCTTGGAGAAGTGAAACATTGAGGGCTTAATTGTGTTGTTAGGACGTGGGAGTGATTTCATTTTGAAAGTCTTAGGTCAAAGGTCAAGCAAAAGGTCAAGCAAAAGGTAGATCGATTAAACCCGAACGTTAACCGCAAGTTCGTTCATGGTTTTTTTTTTTCACAAACTTCAAATATGCCTACTAGTCCAGGAGCCAAGGGGTGTTTGCATCCATTTTATGTCCACAAAATTACCCACCTGATTTTGATAGTGGGCCACCTTGGACACATTTTTAGCGAGGGTGTTTATTCTGAAACCCGGCAGTAAAGCAAATATTCACTAGTTTGTTAGAAATGCTCTGATGCAAAATCGCTCCAAAAGTTAGGGGTACGGGAAATTAAAATTAACACAACATTGCACACAATTAACCTATGGTTTTGTGTTGGTGCTTAAATTGAAGCTACTTTAGTTATCTACAACATGAAATCAAGTTCAAGGTCATCAGTCAAAGTGAAGGTCACCAGAGGTCAAAGTGTGACGTAATTTTACTTATGCTTGAAATTAAGACTTTCTTTCATTTGAAGGCCAACAAAAAAACTCATGATGATATAACTGTTTATTTGAATGCACTTCTGAATACCATACAATATTAGGTAATTTTAGAAAATGAATTGAAGTCTCTAACACAAATAGTAGTCCTTTGAGGTTGAGTTGAAAATAGCGAAAATTGGCAAAATTTCTCAATTGCATCCCTTACCCACCTGGTTTTGATAGTGGACCTCATTGGACACAATCTTAGTTGGGGTGTTTGTTCTGAAACCCGGTAATAATGGAGATATTTACTAGTTTGTTAGAATTTGATTACTTAAATTTTGTAACAATTTGTAATTTTAATATTTAATTTATCAAAAAAGCATTTTTAGCAAAAATATCTTAGCTAGTATCGTTGAATTATAATACCAAGGCAAAAAAGTAAACCATACACTTTTCCTATATGTGACCGATTAAGGGTTAATGCTCTTTTTTTTTCTTTTCAGGACTGACAAGTACATAGCAACGTCATCAAGTATGGCGGATATCCCAAGAAAACGGAGACGGACAGCTTCACTGATACCTAGCCAATCCACTGATCCTGAGAGGTGCATCATATGCCAAAGAGATGAACCCAACCTTAATACATCAGGGACAGAGAATGGCAGATTAGCAGTAATCCAAGCTGCTGGCATTAGAGGGGACTGTGTGTTAGAGAGACTGAATCATGTTGATCAGGCGAAGTTTGTCTACCATGTTAATAATGATTGCTACAAATGGTACACACATAAAAGGAATCTTGAGAGATTGCAGCTGGCAGCAACATCTGACACAGGTGCACAGCAGAGTACCTCATCTGGTGGTCAGATGAGACGTTCCTCAACTGCAGCAGGGGATCCAGCATCACGTGCAGAAAATGTAGACATCTTCTCCAAGCCGTGCTTCATATGTGGCCATGTAAAACACAACAATGTATACAAGAAGTGGTGAATCTCGGAGGAAGGCCGTGCAAAGTCCTTCCTGAGAGCTGCACTGTCCCTTCAGGATGAAGTATACACGCGAACCAGTGACTTGCAAGATGCAGATGCTGTGTTTGGGGCAGATTTGTACTGTCACAATGACTGCATCTGCAAATATATCTTGAAAGGAGAAAGGCAGTCCTCCCAGTCTGCGTTGCCGTCCATTGGTCAAAAGAAGCTGGATATATTTGCAGATGTAATGAAGAACATTGAACCAGGTTTGAACTCTGGGAGGTGCTACAACTTGTCATATGTATCTGATAGTTGCAATAAAGTGGTACAGAGTGGTGATCAAGATGTCACTGCCTTCAGAAACAGGGATGTGAAACTGTATTTGCTAAATATGTGTGGTAATGATGTGTCATTCTTCACCCCTCAAAGTGCAAAGGCCCCTACAATCTTCTTCAAGAATAGTGCTGTAGATAGTATGCCACAACACTCTGATAGGGAAATGACTTCAGATATACTAAAACAGTGTGGTTTATTGTTAAGGAATTGTTTCTTGAAAGAGGACTTTGAGCTCAATGACAAATTGAAAAAGCGTACAGAGACATAGCAATTCCAGATGAAGTTGCCGAAGTGTTCTCAACACTGTTTGACTTTGATGTGAAGTGCAATTACAATGACCCTGGCAACTCACAGCATAAAAACCTGGATGACTGTGACATTTCTGATGGAAAAATGAGAAAAATACTTTCTGTTTATCAGGTCATGTTTTACATAGTGAACAATGGTAGAAAGCGCACTCCTCTGCACATGCTGAACTCAGAAGCAATATACAATGCTTGCAGGTCAAAAACTCTCATCTCAAGTCTCAATCGGTTTGGACTTGCAACCAGTTATGATGAGGTTCTTCGCTATCATTGTGATATGGCTTCATATATCACTGAATCAAATCGGGGTCAGGTCCCTCTTCCCAGTCAGTTTGATCGAAGTAGATTTACTATTGGCGCATTTGACAACTTTGATCATGAGGAAAACACTTTGTCTGGAATTGGTGGAAGTCATGACACTGTGTCTATCCTAATGCAGGACAACCAGCTGGTACATTAGGGAATAGTAAACCAAATATGTCCCAAACTCAGGTAACACACAGAGAAAGACAATTCAAACAGGAACTAAGTTGTCAGGTTTTGAGAAACTACATAAAAACAGCCAAGAAACCCAGTCTTCCAACTGTGTATGAGGTTCCGGAAGATCTGTATGAAGCAGATGAATGCCGAAGAAATGTTACAATGATGAAGGATGCTGCATGGATACTAGGCAGAATGAACATGTCAGATATGAAGGAAGGCATCAGAGAAACAAGCCAAGAACAGCCAATTGATTCTCTGAAAAGCAAACTGGTTTCGAGAAGTAAGCTGCCTTGACGGAGGTCTGCACTCTCAGACTGCTTTTCTAATTTTATTTTTTTTTCTACTGTTTTTATCTTAACCTAAAAACAATTATTTATTTTATATAATTTTCCAAAAACTTCAATTGTAATAAAAACTGTCTTAGGGTGAATTCCATTATCAGTAGTAAATAGGAAACTTCTCTTTCTAAATCCTCATTTCTTCCCTTTCATGTAAAGCTCATCAGCTGGGTTGACGTTTGGATCATCAGGAAACAATGGTCAAACAATAAGCTATGAATACGTGTTTTATCAATAATAATTCCCAACACCCCCCCCCCCCAAAAAAAAATGATAATAAATCATTGTGAGAAGATTTGTAGAGATTGCACTAGAATTATAATAAAACTTCATTCCCATCGACGAAGACATCTGGTGCTAAAATTATGTTTCGAGAGTATTCCAACCATTTGCTTGTAAGATTTGGTGGGAAACTTCTTCAAATTCTTGTGCTGGAGATTCCTTTGCACACTGGTAAGTAAAATTAATATTCATTATCAATAGAAAGCGCAGCCAACTGGTTCGTTCGAGAAATTTCATCTCAAGAAAGATTGGAATTTTTTCAACACTAGCTGGTCGCCTAGAGATATGTAGATTTACTTTTGATGGAACATTTATAATTTGCTTTAGAGTTCAAAGTCTTCAGCAACAAAAATTGTTTGAAAAATCAGTTGAAAGTTGATAAGTTGTGTTACTGAAAAGCTTTTGCTTTCATATATAAAGCAACCTTATGAT
>NC_090731.1:43642754-43652754 GCF_036898095.1 Palaemon carinicauda | reverse complement strand
TATATATATATGTATATATATATATATATATATATATATATATATATATATATATATATAGTCAAGGATCAGATGTTTGTTGTGTAAAATAGTATGAGAGAAATGAAAAAGTGAATGGAGCAAATGTGCCATTGACATATATGGAACCAGGAATATAATAATAAAAAATAACGAGTTTCATGATTTTCGTTATCGTGAGTAATATTGAATTATATAAATTTTTGTAACAGTATTTAAACATGATAAAGTGTTGTTTTATCAGCATGATAAAACGAGAAAGAAATACAATTTTGAGGTCAAAACTCAAAATGAATGACTTTTTATCTCTGATCAAAGCCACGGTCTTTTATTTCAGAGCTTGAAGGACACCAAGTAGCTTTTGCCGCAATGAAATGCTCTCAAATGAAGTTCTTTATGAGTTGATTGGGATTCAGCATACATGCATTGAAAACCCACTCATTTAACTTCAAAACACGGTTTTCACTTCTCCTTCGATCTGCATAATCACTGGTTTCTTATTTCAAGGGATGCCATTATCACCATTAAAAGGACAATACTTTCATCAAGGGGGAGAAGGCAACGTCATATTTTGTTTTATTTCCCTTTTGTAAAATAAGGAGGATATGTTGTTACTGGAAATACTGTAAGTATATTTAGATATGGCCACATTTTCAAAATCACTATTCTGTTATTTATTCCTTTATAGAATTTTGATATATGAAAATTAAATTTCAAACTATCCTTTTTAGCATTTTTGTGAAAGCAGTGTATTAAGGCAAATGGAACGGCATTAGCCCTCTTAAGTAAATATTATGCATATTTGTGATCAAATTGGAATCATAATTGCGAAATGTATGACAGAGAACTAATATGAAAATATTTCACATTAGCATATAATAGCTGTGACATATAAGAAATTAGAGTAACATCAGTTTTGATATATATATATATATATATATATATATATATATATATATATATATATATATATATATATATATATATATATATATATATATATATATATATATATTTCTTTCAAATAAAGCTGCTAAATACGGCATTAAAATTCACACATACAGACCGGAACCAATAAGGATTTATTCCCATAAGACACCAAAATGAAACGGAAGTATCTGTTGCAAAAATCCATTGTGAGAATCGCAATATATATATATATATATATATATATATATATATATATATATATATATATATATATATATATATATAAATATATATATATATATATATATATATATATATATGTATATATATATATATATATATATATATATATATATATATATATATATATATATATATATATATATATATATATATATATATATATTTTACTTAAAAGAAAAGGTAATTGTGATATATAGGTGTCTATATCAATGGTGACATAATCGTGTCCATGTCATTTTGTCATATTTCTTTCATTAAATCTTGATTCAATCAGTCATGAGTCTATTATTCCAAATGGGCATCTTCACTTGCTTTCATTTTTTTTATCATGGTGAAAATAGTGCAGACCCACTTTGCAATCATCTCTTTATTTATGGGAAGGAAACAAAATAATTCTATATTCTTTTGAGAACGTGGAAGATGATATACCTAAATTTTTGGCTGATGAATCTGTTGCATAAATATATTGTGAGAATCGCAATATATATATATATATATATATATATATATATATATATATATATATATATATATATATATATATATATATATATATATATATATATATATATATGTATATTATTTTAAAGAAAAGGTAATTGTGATATATAGGTTTCTATATCAATGCTGCCATATTCGTGTCCATATCAGTTTGTCATATTTCTTTCATTGAATCTTGATTCAATCAGTCATGAGTCTATTATTCCAAATGGGCATCTTCACTTGCTTTCATTTTTTCTTTCATGGTGAAAATAATCCAGACCCTCTTTGCAATCATCTTCTCTTTATTTATGGAAAAGAAACAAAATTATTATATATTCTTTTGAGAATGTGGAAGATGATATACTTAAATTTTTGGCTGATGAATCTTATATATATCTATTGACATAAGCCTACATCTTATATCCAAGGAAGTAACGGGAAGAATTCATGACAGAAATAGACTTATACATGAATGCTATAGGATATTTTTGACAAGAAAAAGAAATTATGGCAGTCAAAGGTGGAATTTTACGTTACAGATCATAAATGAAGATTGTTGATGAATTTCCTTCACTAAGTTTCGAGTTTAATGCTTTCTTACATAGAATGTGCATTTGGTTATTTACCGTCGAACATCCAATTGGCCAACGACATATAGTATATCCCTCGGCCATGAATGGAAATATATATTCATAGCGTAAAAAAAAGAGCTCAGAGGTATTATTTCAGGTGATGCTATATTAAAAAGGCATTAGGGTGATTCTTGGTTGTAGTGACCTCAGCGGTTCCCAAATGGCTAGTTGCTTCCTGATTACAGATCAGCCTCAGGCAAGGCAGTGTTAGAACTTGTTTATATACGATTACCTTGTTCAGAGTTGTGGTTATAATAAAAGAGAGGAAGGAAAACTAAATGATTGCCTCGGGAAACGGCCATTGACCACCGAAACCGATGACAGTTACATGTGTAAAAGTAGTAGCAATTGAGGTAATGACGAATATAGATTGGTGGTTTTTATTGCCAACCAAAGTGGGGAAGTTAATGAGATTTCACCTTACTCGTGCAAATTGTGGCGTATATTTCATTTGATCTATGTGTATGATTTCCATTTCTTTTTTTTCTTTTTTTGGTGGGGGGGGGGGGGGCGGGGGGTTCATATATGTTTTTGTTATACGTCTCTCTACTACATTGAATATCCTGGACCAGACCAGAGTGTCCTTCAATTTTTACAGACTAAAAGGGGCACGTGCGTATCTCCTGGGATGAGGAGCACGGGAGGGGGAGGGGGCTATAATTGTTCCAGATCCCTGATCAGAGAAAAGATGTACTAAATGAACTTTCCATATCGTACATTGTACCTTCCTAAAAGTATCATAACTTTTGAAATTGAGTAAACGTGAATCCTTCCTTGGTGTAGATTGCCGAAATATATTAGTGTCAGCATATTAAAGGGGGAAGAATGCATATATATCATTGGTAAGAATATGAATTTTTTTTTCTTGAAGAAGCACTTCTAGATGAGAAAAGGGGCATTTGTAAAAAAAGTTATGTTAGCAGAACTTTGTGAGAGATATATAACACTTGTAAATAAAAAAAAATTAATAAACTATGTGCGAACCGATAAAAAAATATAGATTGAAATAAATATACAAATTAAAAGGAGAGAGACACCAGCACTTTATTTCATTAAACTTTACATCGAACTAAAATAAGTATATGCTGGTGGAACTTGATTCTGGAGCAAAACTTCAATGATTATTGAAGCTTTAACGTAGAAAATTCCTTTGATACCAGACCAAACATGTGTTAATTTTCCAAATAGAATACACAATGATGTATTACTTTTGCAAAATCGTAGCACAAATCGTGGTGACTCTTTTGGGCAAAGTAATAGGAGACTTGACGTAATTTTAGATTAAAAAATTAAAATAATTTTTCATGAATCAATAAAATAAGCATATGCTAAACGAGTTGGTTTCGATATTAATGAATGTCGTGGCCTGATAAGATTGAAATGCAAGGCTCATGAACAAAAAAAAAAAAACAAAAAAAAAATTGCTGTTTGAATCTAGTATGCATAACAAATCATTGATTATTATTTTCTACGCTAATAAATAAAAGTTTATATTTTTTATACATTGACAACCATTGCAAGTAACTCTCTACATCTCAATACTTTCAATAGCTGTTAATGTCATGTATGCATTTTTCTTAAAAAATTAATTCAGTTACTTTTGGAAAGATTTTGGAAACGTTATATGCACTAGAGTTTCATTGTTTTATGTGGTGCGTATGCCTTAGAATCTATTTTTTAATTTTTTAGACTATAAGAAAATATTATTGTTTTTCCAATATATTCCTCATCATACCCAATTGCTTGTAGTGACCTGTCAGCCCAAAATTTTTTTATCAGGGAGGTTTTCAGACACATGTGACTCTTGCTTCATCTCAGGCATTTTTGGTAGAAACTGTAGAGTTTTAAATAACTGTCTGAAAGTTAGTAATGAGTATGACAGTAAATAATCAGCAACTTAGCAAAGGGTTTTAACCTTGCAAATGCACATTTTGAACGTTTGTTCATCTCTCATTCGTTTGCCTTAGCATCTCGATCATCCAAAGATGGTTTGTTATTTAGATCAAATGATTATTTCTATCTATTTTAGACAATAATAACTATTTCCTACTACACTGCATTTTCTTGAATGAAAAAAAAAATACACGAAGTAGTGTAGCTTATGATAGCCAAAAATTTAATTCCATTGACTCAAAGAAGCCTAAAAAAATTTACTTATATATATTTTTTTTTAAATTTTGAATGTTGATTTTATAGAATATTAGAGCATATATTGCATTGTAAAAAGTGAGCTCTGAGACAAAGTATAATGATAATGAATAAATTAACTAAGGATATTTTAGTACTGTTTTTCTTACAATTTTGTAGAACACAATATAAATCTAATTGATATAATATTAGTTTGCATAACCTTTGTAATACTGGTCGCTAAGAAACGTCTTTTTATTATATTAAACAATGTTTTTTGTAATATTCTTGTAAATATTTTTTTGGCAAGATTTTAAAATAAAAATACAAAGCAACAACATTAACATTTTCAATCGCCTATTTCATTTATAACACGTGAGTTGATAAGGTATTATAGTTAATACTAAAATCTGTTATCATATCTTTACAAATACTAATGAAACGTTAAAGGACATATTACAAAAACTCTTAATTATTACTCTTTATGCAAATTCACATCAGCTATTTAAAAAATTCTGTTTTCCTTACTAGAAATCGAATATTTACTGCGTCGGCCTTACTATTTTTGAGAAAATCAAACTTTCCTCCAATATAATTTATACTATATAACAATCAAAGCAGCAAAACCAACGTTTGCAAAACCAACGTTCTGCCTTCCTACATTTATATTAAAACACTCTCTCTCTCTCTCTCTCTCTCTCTCTCTCTCTCTCTCTCTCTCTCTCTCTCTCTCTCTCTCTCTCTCTCTCTCTCTCTCTCTCTCTCTCTCTCTCTCTTTTCTACAGACCCAAAATGTTCTTGGTTTGTAATTCTGATTTGATGACGGAACGTGAAATTTGAGGAGGGTCAATGACACGGAGAACAGCTATATTGATCGAGTGTGCTGCTAAAAGGGTCTTTTTCGCGTAGCTGGATGAGGAAACACCATGAAATATTATGTTAATTGAGTATGGAGTGTTTAAGTTGCATATATATATATATATATATATATATATATATATATATATATATATATATATATATATATATATATATATATATATATATATATATATACATATATATGTATATATATATATATATATATATATATATATATATATATATATATATACCTATATATATATATATATATATATATATATATATATATATATATATATATATGTATATATATATATATATATATATATATATATATATATATATATATATATATATATATATATATATATATATATATATATATATGTAATAGGTCACACAAAACTTACTTGTATTTTTGAGGAAATACAATATATGATTCTATCAGATTGTTTTAGGTTCTCCTGTTTCATGGACTTCACAATATGCGGGCGATGAAAAGTGGTTTAAGGGTGGGGGGAGCTAGTTAGTGGATGATCGTAAAATGGTTTCATCAGTACATTTAAGAATACTACTTGTCACTGCTAATTTTATCTGGATAAGCAAAATTGTTGATTAAAAGTGCATTAACTTTGCATTAAAAAATCATGAAAACACACCATTGACTTTCAAAAATAGTTTCTTCTGCAATATCAGTTTCATCTTATTAATTAGATCTGAACTTAAGTTTGAAGAGTACCTTCACTATCTCATATGCTGCACCAACTGATGTAAATGTTCGATATTGTTGCTCTGGGGACTGACTGCTAGAATCGAATATAAATCCAACTTACGCTTGAAAATTGGTCATAAACTTCGGTTGACATCACCATTTTCTTTACTGAGCTTGAAAATCTGGAATAATATTATGAAAGATATTTCATCATGTGATAGGTAAATTTAAGGCCAATCGCCTTAGATGACCTTAGCAACCAAAAGTGAGAAGATGATTTCCTGACAGTTTATTGGCACAACGTACGTAATATAGTGATAATCCTCTATATTATTTCATTAACTGGATGATATTTTGGGTAGTTATTTTGTGACTAGTCTGAAAAGACTCACCCTAATCATTTCAAATGAAAGGCATGATTGGTAGCGATCTTGCTTTACATTTGAAGGGGATAGGGTTCGATCCCAGTATAAGATATAAATTTTTTCCATTTGAGCACGAAATTATGTTAATTTTCATTTATATAGACTCATTATGGGTAATTCAAATTAAAAGCTATCAATTTGTTCACCTGGTGGGTCAGGAAGTCGGGAAAGCTCGCTAGTATGAGACTGATGTCTCACCAGGTTAACCCTGAAATGCAGATAGCAGTTATCTTCCGATTTCTTTTAGAACCTCTGGTGGTGGGATTGGTAGCGACCTTGGCTTTCATTTGAAGGGTCATGGGTTTGATCCTAGTATGCCATAGAAATTTATCTCTATTTAAGTTTCATCCAAATCGAATCATCAAAGGTAATTCAAACGAAAAGCTATCAATTGTGTCACCTGCCGGGTCAGGAGGTAGAGGAAAACTAGCTGAATGTTGTCTCAATAGGCAGATCACCCTGAGGGTCCCACTTCTTTTAGAATCTATGGTTGCGGGGTTTGGTAGATTATTTGCCTTTCATTTGAATGGGCTAGGGGTGGATCCTAGTATGATATGGAAATTTATTTTTACATGAGCACGATATTGTGTTGATTGTCATCCCTATTTACTCATTAGCGGTAATTTGAATTAAAAGCTATCATTTGTGTCACCTGGTGAGTCGGAAAGTTGGGAAAACTCGCTATTAAAAGACTGATGTCTCACCAGGTATATCCTGAGATGTAGATAACACTCAGGTTCCGGCCTTTTGTAGAACCTCTGGTGGCTTGATTGGTAGGGACCTTGCCTTCCATTTGAAAGGGCTACGATTTAATCCCAGTATGCGATAGAAATTTATTCCCATTTGAGCATGATATTGGTTTAATTTACATCCCTATTGACTCATTAGTGGTAATTCAAATAAAGCTATCAATGGTTTCTGCTGGTGGGCCAGGAAGTCAGGGAAAACTCGCTAGTATGAGACTGATGTCTCATCAGGTAA
This sequence comes from Palaemon carinicauda, assembly GCF_036898095.1. Classification (NCBI taxonomy): domain Eukaryota; kingdom Metazoa; phylum Arthropoda; class Malacostraca; order Decapoda; family Palaemonidae; genus Palaemon; species Palaemon carinicauda. The sequence continues at coordinate 43,645,339 of NC_090731.1, read as the reverse complement.
ATCTTGAAATACAGATAGCAGTTAGGTTCTGGCTTTTTTTTTCAGAACCTCTGGTGGTGTGATTGTAGCGACCTTGTCTTTCATTTGAAAGGTGTAGGGTTTGATCCCAGTAAAAGATAGATTTTTTGTTTTTTTTCCATTTCAGCACGATATTGGATTGATTTTTCACCCCCTATTGACTCATTAGTGGTAATTAAAATCAAAACCTATCAATTGAGTTACCTAGTGGGTCGGGAATTCAAGGAAAACTCATTAGTATGAGACTGATGTCTCACCAGGTAAATCCTGAAATACAGATAGCACTGCTGAGTATGGTTTTGATACCACTGTCTAGATGAAGCCCACGAACCTAGGCTTTTACATCAATCAGGATAGCAAATGTCCTTTTAGGTAAAAGACCTCAACCACCTAATACATTGTTCTTCCGAGATGGACACCCGCCAGAAGCATTATAGGATTACATAGGTATTCATGAACAATGGCTACTCGAACGGTCAGGGCAATAGAGAGGTCAAACTTGCCATGAAAATCTTATATGAGGCTAAACCGAACAATAAGAGGATGCCTTCAAGTGTCAAACTTTACTACATAGGCATCATGCATATACATTACGAAGACGATTAGAAGGCCATGAAAGACATAACTAAGGACAATATCTCGCCAGTTCAAGACGACACCGACATAAACCTGACCATCTATTACCAGACTCTGAAGACAAAATTCCTCATCATGAAAAATATTCTGGCACCTCCTGTACAGGGATTTCCTTTCTGAACAAGTTCAACGTTGTTTATTGCTATCAATATCCATTCCTTGGATGTCCTGGATGTTACATTGGATTTACGATGATAAGACTTTCTAAAGGATAGTTTTGTCACGTTCAATTGACGATGACGACCTAAGCACGGCAACAAGGACTCTCTCTATCGAACATACTCGAGATCATAACTGGTGGAGGAGACTAGATCCCAAAGTCAGTTGTGATCCACCCCCCAGCCCTCCCCCCCCCCCCTCCCCCGGCCAAGATATATCTCAACTGATTAAAATAAATATAAATAAATATCCTTTTTTAATAAATCAAATCATTACTCAATAAACACCTCATTACCAATTTGTCATCATAACTGTTTTACCATCAAATAGTGTCAGACAGGCAGTCAACTTGCAATAGGGCTAGACCGCGTGAACCAAAAAACCCTTCCTCTCCCTGCTTATCCTTTCCTTTTCTTTTCATTCGTAGGTGCCTGTACTTGCAGGAGGCTCCTAAATTAACTCAACATCGCACGAGGGTCTGCCCCTCTCTTTTATTCTCCTCCTGTACTTCTCTTTCTCCCTTTTTCCTTATTCCTTCCCATCCCGAGTACCTGCATTCGGGCTATAAACTGGATTGTATCCAGGGGTAATCTTCCTTATCCCATATTCCCCACTTCCCTATCCTTATCCACTGCATACTTCATCCAGACTCAGCCTGATGATTACAGGAGACATCCGGCACCCTCTCTTAATACGTCGCAGGCGAACTCGATTGTAATTATTTGGACCGGGTGACTTTTAGTAAATTTATAGAGTTTTTTCTATGTATTTTGTTCCCATCCTACTGATGACAAACATAACACAGTTACTGGTGGGATGCAGTACTGATGAAAGAAGGAGAATCCTAGCACTAGAAAAGCTCAACTACAATAAAATGCCATAGAGTTAGCACTCTTATTATTATTATTATTATTATTATTATTATTATTATTATTATTATTATTATTATTATTATTATTATTTATTATTATTATTATGAAGTCAGAAATTACGTTTCTACATGCTTAGCCAGTGTTTTAAGTTTCCATTATTATTATTATTATTATTATTATTATTATTATTACTATTATTATTATTATTATTATTATTATTATTATTATTATTATCATTATTATTATTATTATTATTATTATTATTATTATTACTTGATAAGCTACAACACTAGTTGTAAAAGCAGGATCCTATAAGCCCAGGGGCTCCAATAAGGAAAATAGCTCATTGGGGGAAGGGAACAAGGAAAATTAAATATTTTAAGATGAGCAACAATATTAAAATAAATATCCACTATATAGACTATAAAATCTTTAACAAAACAAGAGGAAGAGAAATAAGATATAAGACAGAACAGTGTGCCCGAATGTACCCTCAAGCAAGAGAACTCTAACCCAAGACAGTGGAAGACCATGGTACAGAGGCTATGGCACTACCAAAAATTAGAGAACAATGGTATGATTTTGAAGTGTCCTGCTCCTAGAAGAGCTGCTTACCATACCTAAAGAGTCTCTTCTACCCTTACAAAGAGGAAAGTGCGCATTGAACAGTTGTAGTGCAGTAAGAAGAATTGTTTGGTGATCTCAGTGTTGTCAGGTGCATGAGGACAGAGGAGAATATGTAAAGAATAGGCCAGACTATTCGGTGTGTGAGTGTGTAGGTAATGGGAAAATGGACGGTAGTCAGAGAGAAGGATGCAATGTAGTAATATATGGCCAGTCAAAAGACCACATAACTCTCTAGTGGTAGTATCTCAACGGGTGGCTGATGCCCTGGCAGCC